>NC_135612.1:17025000-17325000 GCF_053574225.1 Canis aureus | reverse complement strand
TAAATGTATTAAGCTAATTTCCAGTATATAATAACAATCAAAACTCCACACCATTCTGGCCTCATGGGACTTAGAGCCTCATGCAGCTGAATGAATACAAGTTCACACAAATAAAATATAAATCTGAAAATAGGATAGCCTACTTGAAGGAAAGATACATGTTTCTTAGAGCATATAATGGCATTTGAAATAGATAGGAAGGCCCCCGAAGACTTCAAAATGTGGTCATTGAGCTGAGGTCTGAAGAATGAGTAAGGCTTATTGAGTAAAAGGAGAAAGAAAAAAGCATTTCAAGCACAATAAGCTCCATGGCAGGAAGAAGATGGTTAATGAAAAGTATTGAAGGAAGTTCTGGGTGAATGGAGGTAAGAGGTGTTAGTTGGTGGTGAGCAGAGGCTGAATGCATACAGATTTGGGTTAGACCCTAGAAGGCCACTTCAAGAGATTTTGCATTATTGTAAGACTTGCTGAAGAGCATCGAACAGTTCTGAAAAGGGGACGAATAATCAGATTTGCACAGCAACAGGAGCACTCTGTCTTTAGGGCTAGCAATGTGGGTATAGGGAGACACATAGGCTTGCTCTAACTCCATCAGAGATGACTGCAGTCTGATGTTTAATGTAAGTACATATGAATGTGGATACAATTCAGGAAACACTGAATTCCTGAATTAACTTGATGTGAAGTCAGGCAAGAGAGTGTTTTAAGAAGCATGGTGATCAGCCTACAATGCTGGAAGAATCAGTGCATCTACAATTAAAAAGGACCTCTCTTTAGTGCTTCCAGGTTGCCAAGCTCTCTCCTTAGCTCCTGGTATGGATTAATTAATTTAATACAGGAATCCTATGAGATGAATACTATTATGTCATAATTTTGTACCTAAGGACCCTGAAGAACAGAGATGAAATAAAATCCCCAGGTCACAGAGCTAGTAAATGGAGCATAGATATGAACTTAGGTGGTCTCCACTTTTTTGTTATACCATGAAAACAGTATGTTTGATTTAATGTCAAGGAAGTCATTAGGGACTTGAGTTCAAGATGTTTCTGCCATGGGATAATGCAGATCGAAACCGTAAAAGGTAGATTGAAGAGTGTCTGTTGACTTTTTTCCTCAGAGTAGTAGGAGGTAGAGAAATTGTTGGGAGTGGGAGAGATTGCTGGGTTGTGTGAATAACTAAACTGACATACGGCTATTTCCTTTCTGGCAGAGCATGTAGTACAAGTACCCAACCAAGCATGGGTACTCACATGCTCTTTGAAATGGAAATAATGGCCTTCACATTTGGCACAGTGTATAGAAGGAGGCCTGTAAGTTTGGGAGCACTCTCTGAAAACCATGGATCTGTTAGAGAACAGGACCCTGTGCCAAAGAACATGGCTTTCGAGGTTGTCATTCATTGATCACTAGTCTCCAGACTTTTTTTCCTATGTTAAGATGAAAAAGTGAAACAATACAGAGACATGATGCTGTGGGAACTTTGTGGTATCCCAGATTAAGTACACATGAGTTTTCTAAATGTGGTAAAAAAAAATTAATAGGGTTATCTAAATTCCATTACCCTTTTTCTTTCTAATATGTAACTTTAATTTTCCAACAGTAACAGTCACTTTGTCATAGGTTTTGTAAGGATAAATATGTTGGTATTTATAAGTTTGATTGGAGAAAAATAGCTAAATTTCTTTTTATAGATCATTTGTTACCATGGCCAATTAACTAACCCTGAAATGTTACGTATAAACATAAAATATAAAATTTGTCACATGATCCATGATAACTTTTTAAATAACTTCAATTTGATTTTATCTCCTAACCAAATACCTAACCCTTTTAAAAAATAAATATGATTTTAAACTTTCTATAACAATTTCTAAAACTGTATCTGAATTGCTTCTGAATGCATCCAAGCTAAAGCACTTTTGCAGAGAGGTCTATTAAAGTTTCTCATCAACTGGCAGTTGAGCAAAAAGGAATAGGATGCAAATAACTCTTGCCATGATTTACAACTTACCCATTAGTTTCTCAACAGGGTAAACTGAACTTCTATATGCCTAGCTAGCTTGAAGTTACTTGCCTTGGGCTAGCAATTAACCATTGGCCAAGGCCTGAGTGTTTAATATGAATGAAACATGCTGTAAGATTGATGAAGACCATAAATAAAAGGTATCATTTTAATAGGAGGAACAAACTCACAAACTTGATTTTTGTCACACCTGCCTGCCTACCTACCTACCTACCTGTACCATCACCTGCATCACTGAAGACAACTTTCTAATTGTGTGTTTGAAATGTGATGCATCCTACAAATGAGATTTTGTAGTCCCTTAGCAGGGGCTAAGGAGATGAAAAATAGAAATCTATAAAGCATTTTATCTCCCTCCTTTTGTTGTTAATCAAAGAATTGATTTTGTTTTCTTTATGAATTATTACCAGCAATAAGAAAATAAAATGAAAGTATCATAAAATTCTAGGAGAGTTTTGGTATCCGTATCACACTATTCTGAATATTTTCATGGATCTACACTACCGTGGATATGTTAAAGAAAAGCTTATCTATTCCATTTAAACTGTTGCCCAGTTTTGCAGAGTAATGCTTAGAGCCCCAAGTTTTTACACTGTAGTTGCCTGCATCAGAAACCTGCAGGAAGTGGTTCCTTTTATTTTAAAAGGGGAATACAGAATGTGCTTTGTTATTGTTCTGTTCACCTAAAAAAAAATTACAAAATAGATTGGGAAGCAGGTTTCTAGAGGAAGGTTCAAATCGATCTCTTTGTTGTTCGGCTAAAAAGACATTTCTAATTGTGAATGCTAGTTACTCTAAAGTGTTTTGGACCTGGACAGGACATACAATTGTCCCTCCATCCCTGGGACTTAATCATAGGCAGCCTTTGCTCTGGAAGGAAAAAAATATATATATATTTTCTTTTAGTATAATGATCGTAGCTCTTTCGTTCTTTCATCAGTTAATATTTTCAAGATTAGTCTGGCCAGGTTTTGAGGGGGGCTCTTCTCTTGTTTACATGATTAGCTGATCTAGACAAGAGTTTAAGGGCAGCTGTCCCTAGGAGGTGCTGAGAGCCAGCAGCAGGATGGACAGAGGTGAAAATCAGGGAAGAAAATTCATCTACATACCCAGCAGGTATCGGTCATTTATATATTCATCTGTTTTCCGTTCTCAACTTGATAAGAGTGTGTCCATTTCATGGTGCCGTGCAGAGAAAATGAAGTGTGTAAGGTCATTCAATAAAGATTAAATTAAAAACATATTCCTATTGCACCCTCAGGGTCCATTAGCCTTGATGAGTGTACAAATACGTTCTTTGTTATATGTGCTCCATCCTGAAAGAGATGGTGTGCTTCGCTCATTATGAATGTGCACCTGAAAAGATTGAACATTATCCCCTCTTTTTTAACTGACCTGTGGCCACCGCTGGGTTCATTAGTGCAGAACATCTTTTCCACTGGCTGAGTCTGCCCTATTGTTTGCCTTGGCCAGGGTCAAGTCAAGGGCACCCAGCCTAGATTGGACTCATTTGTCACAGGGTCTAGCAACAAAGCTGATTTCAGCAGAGACGGGGTGAATTTCATGGGGCTGAAACACAACCTTTGACACTGAGTGCCCAGGGCTGCTCGGAGTTGCACAGATGGCCTGCCACCCTTAGGCATCTAGGAACAAAGAATTGGTGAATTATAACAAAAATAAAGTTTCCACAGTCAGCATATATTTTAAGTGTTTAAATTATTTGCAGGGTTTTTTGACAGTCTAAAATTGCATCTTGAGCACTTGTGATAATCGCTGTGCTTTTTAGACTATGAAGGAAAAAAACAATTCAGTTGGGGGCTTATTGCTTAACTGGTGTAACGGTGTAAAGTGTAGCAATTTAGTGTGGAGTGCAGGTTTTCCATGGTCAGCAGGAGCCGGCATGAACAATGGGTCGTGCTGAGGTAGCATGTGGAAAATGACTTTAATACACTATATAGAATGGCTTATTGCCTTGGTCAATAGGCTGCAGTGAAGATGGTGTATTCAGCCACTTGGGAAGGTTAAACCTGTCAGGGAACACCGTGACTGATATGCAGGGGCTGCTTATGAGGTCTCTAATGGAAAAACCTGACAAGCAAAGTTATAAAGGTTACACTTGACACATACTTCAGCATTATGCCTTATATTAATCCATTTTTTTAAAGGTAGGGTACTTTATATTTGTTAGAAATTGATGCCACAATAGTATTAACACTCCAGAGGAAACATTTAAACTTTGCAGTAAAGTAAGGAGTGTTATGGGATGAGATCACTGCCTGAGTGAGGACACTTGTCTAATATGCTAGCAACATATTTCTTTCTCCCCGGAAATCATCTCTATTATATCATGATACCTTATTATCATTCAGGATTCATAATTTAATAAACATCCTCATGATACTTTCCCTCTTCTAAGAAGAAATACCAGATTGTGATGATACTCTGATATGCTCAGGAGCAACTTTAAGGGAACAGTAAATTGGTGGGTGGGATGTCTTTCCCCTCTCATTCAAAAAGGAAAACTCTGGAATAAAATACTTCCTTCTCCCTGAAATTTGGGGTTGCAGTGTAGTTCAAAGGAAGTGATTGAGCTGATGTTCTCAAAATGAATTCTCCAGGGTTCTACCCCCGTCACAGTATAACTAACTCCATAATTGTGTTGTTATGATAATTGGACGTGGTAAGTTTTCTTACCCAATTAGATATACGTCATATTAGTAACAGCAAATATAAATGGACACTTAGTTTAACTATAGAAAGGATGAAAAGCAGGTTACATTTTTTTAAAGCTTGAGTGTTATATGGAATTTCTCACCCGTTTTTGTTTTGAAAGCCTTGAGTCAGATATTTGATTATTTCTTCCAAATCACCTTTAACCATCAAAGCAATCCATGAAGAGTAGGCCATTTTTTTCTGATGTCATGAAGAATCCTAACATTTTATTAGTAATATTATGGAAACCTTCCCAAAATTACATAGTAGAATATGCAGAGGAATATTAAACCTAGGATATTTTACTTTGTCATTTTCTCTCTTTTATTTTAATGAGACTCATAGAAGTCATTCTTGTTTGTAGTGATCTGTGGAAACTATTGGACTGACGATACTGGGTAGTAAGGTCCTTTATATTAATCTCCTTACATAAAATTGCCCCCAAAAGATTCACATACATTTTTAAAAATGCTGATGTTTTTAAGTGAGAGAAAAGTAGAATTGAGTGTCAGATTTCTAGCCAATTTTTGACACTGAAACATCAGACGATAACACGAATGAAAAATGCAACTCTGTAAAATGACAGTTACCAAACAAATATCTAACTGTTTAAGGCAAATTGTTCCTGGCTAACTCATCCTTGTGAATTTATAGATGTTAAATTTATCCAAAAAGGCTAATAGCAGTCAACAAACTACTATGTCTTGCCAGATTAAAAAAAAATACTAGCTATGTTTGTAGAATCTTACGCAAATTATTTTCGTTGTAAACATACCGAAGTGAATGTACAGAGATCTACATTTCATATATTGTGTATATGGATGTGTATCACACATCTTTTAGTTACATATATTAAGTTTGAAATCTGGTATTTCAAGTAACCAGAGCTGTGCTCCGCAAGCAGTAGATATTGGCAGAGCTATAACCCAACTTTTAAAAGATATTTGAAAATAAGTTAGATTTTTAAATTTTTTTTCTCTTCCTCAAAGTGAGGAACACACATATGTTGTCTTTATCTCATTTTTTCCCTGAAGTTCAGCTTTTGTTAGGAAGTTTTCTCCCAATCAAAATTAAATGAATAAGAATTCAAATGAGATATTTGCATTTTTATGTGCCCTTAATAATTCATTAGCGATCCACAAAAGTTACCCAAACTAATGATGAGATATTATATGCCAAAGTTATGTAGGGCTTTTAAGTAATTATGCCTATATTTAATATATACTGTATATTTCTCACAAGATTTCTATTGGAAACTTAAGGTTACACCTGTGTATAGACAGGCATATGATCTGTATGTTATATGCACATGCTTATAGATAGGAATTTATTTATATTTTTCTTCTCAAATTAGATTAAAATGCCCTTAAAATTTCAGACTTACGTACAGAGAGAAGAAGAGATTATTTACAAAATGAGAAAAGTAGGAATTTGCTCTATTTGAAAATGGAAGTGAAAGTATGCAAGAATAAAGACCGGTAGTAAATAAAACAGTGCAAACTATGCACCAAACCGTACTTGAGCAGTGTTGCAGCTCTAACCAGAAAAAAACTCTCCATGAGTAGCTTGCTTGCAAATTGCTTCCTATCACATTTTTCAACAAATGCTATAGCTAGATGTTGATATTGTATTGTATTTCAGACAAAGCCTTCCCCCTAAAACTAAGGAAATTAAATCAGAATATTGAGTACCCCAAGGATGCCACATACTCTGCTAGGCAATAAAGAAGATTCAACTGTATCAGATGAGGTTCTCAAACTCCAGAAGCTCATAATAATTCCAGCTGAACTAAAGAGTTGCTACTCCTCAAGAAAGAATTTTTATTCAAACTTCCTTTACACACATTACTACTCTATGAAGACAAATTGTCTTCCAAAGTACTGCCATTTTAAAAATGCCCAAACTGTTGAAGTCAACCACTGAATTAAGTAAAATAAGGTGAGTTAAGTTGTTAAACTGATATTTAACCCTGTAGTTCAAACCATATTTGAGACTGAAGAAGCATTTTCTCAGGCTCCTAGAAATATCACAATTTTAGTGTCATTTTGTTGAGTTTGTCACCTATTTGTGTATGTGTATGGACTTCATTTTTAATGTGAATTTTTTTCCCCAATGAAAAATTGGGTGACAATATAGTATAAATAGAACAGGTTATCAGAGTCCATGGTCCATTTATACCCGAATTTCCAAGTAAATGGAAACTAGAGTTTTCAGTTAATAGTATGAAGTTAAGGTGCTCTTCTCAGTGAACAAAATGGTAATATTAAGAAAACCTCAATTGGTATTAACTAGCAGTTTTTACAGAGGCGACAAACTGCGTGGATAAGGAAATAAAATTACTTTCTTGGTCCTGGAACCATATTATTAAAGTTTTTGAGGCTCAGAGAGGAAAAGCTTGTGCATCTTACGTTGCCTTTGCCTGTCTTAAAGATTATCATAAAATTTTATTCCCAGAAGTTATCTTGAGCGCTAAATTCTCTAAAGAATGATTTTTGGTAAATCAGGATTATGTGATTAAGATTTCACAAAGTCTCAACTGGACTTAATTTCTAGAAGACACTCTCCCACATCCCCCGATTCAGCATTTCATTCTTGATACTTTCAAAATAATGTCAGCTTATAGGCAATTTTACCAGCCAATTTTTACTCTATTTTTAGATTGTTACTAAGGTAATATGTGTGACACATATAGGAAAGAAAGCAAAATAGTGGTCTGGAAAAAAATACAGTATTAATATTTATAGAGGTAAGTTTTATGAAATTTCAATTTTAGCTAATTTTGCTTCAGAGTATGAAAGAGCACCCCTTAGGCACAATTTGTCCAGTTTTGCTCGCTCATCTAACATCTTAAACCTCACTTTATAAATGATACTGTGCATTATCATAAATAGTTTCTCGCTTAAGCATAAAACCAGGACTGAATATTTTGCTGTTGAAAATAAATTGTATTCATGTCGGAACACCCAAAAACTAATATGTGGAGTTTTTTTTTCTTAAATTGAACATAACTTATTAAGATACACATATCTTTCAGAGAAAAATAGAATATATATATATCATTTTTTTAATAAGCAACTCTTAGTAAGCAAGAGTAGTAAATACATTAATCCTGAATAGCTAAGATCTTTATTCTTAGAAAATTCATGATACTTTAAGTGAGCAATGTGCTATCTGGAGGAATAGGGACCATGAATAGCAATTGTCAAAAATTAAACGAAAAGAAAATCTTCATTTGCAATTGAAAGGCCTTTATTAAGCATATAATCACTAGAATGTATGTACTATTTTATTTATGTGAGTCAAGTGTTTACTGACAAAAATTTTGAAAATTGAAATGCGATGGGACTACCTAAGGGAAAAGAGATTATAGTTGCTATATTTAAATTCACAATATTGTGAAAGCAAATAAAAAATCCGTTTTTATATCTTGTTTATAATTGAGTCAGGTCACAACCTTTTTGAAAATTACATGATATATGTTACTTACGCCACAAGACCTTTTTGATCTTCTGTTGACTTGGAGTTTTGACCTTGCCTCAAAACACAAAGTATTCGTGTTAACTGATGGAGAGGTCACTGAGCTTACAGCACAGTTGTGGTGTTTTATTTTAACAGTTCAATAATAAGGTGAAGGGGAACACTCCTTAGAGTGACCGCCATAGATTTATTGCCTTTTTGTTATTAAGACCTCTTTAAGATAATTGTTTTCAGAATTACAATAAAATCTTTTTAGAATTTCTAGACTTAACATTGATTTTTGCTGTACAGGTTCCACTTCTGTTTCATATTGTGTTAATTTTCATTAAGTTTGTAATATTTGAGAAGTCTTAGAAGGATTATTTAAAGTCCATTACTTGACTAGAAGCATACTGTATATTTTTCTCCTTAAGGTAACAAGATCTAGCTTACGGTTCTATTCCTCAGAGTGACTGTATTAAATTTGTAAATGTTCATATATCTATATGTGCATAAACATGTAACAGTCTACATATGTTAAATACATATGTATTTAACATAGGCCAGGTCATAAAAACACATTTCAATTGGGCATACTAATGCTATAAACCTCATTTAGGGATTAGGACATCTTAAATAAACTTGAAAAGAAAATTACCATGCTTTTCTAAAATATATCATGTCTGAATAAAATATCTAAATGTTTGATTTTTATAACAGCAGTTTGTAAACTAGGTTAGTTTTCCCTAAAGCCATTAAGAATCTAGACAACTTTAAACATTAATTTTTCTAATTAAATCTTCTAAGTGAGAATTGATGATCATTTTTCTTAAGGTATCCAATCAAAGCTGGTGAAGTCTATGTAAATATTAGAATTCATGCAGATCCCCTTTGGAGAGTTAATTCATCTAGTTCCAGAATTTCAGATGTTAAAGAAAAAGTTGACGTCATGTAGGGAAAAGAGTCATAAAACTTGTTCATATTCAATTAGTTTTTCATATCTGTCTTTATGACTTGAAGGATTTTATTGATAAAATCATAGTAAACAATTTTTCATGTTTGACTTTTTAGTGGAGAGGGTTTTTTTTTTTTTTAATGTGTGAGTTCTCTATTTACTCAAGAATTTTACCTTAGGTATTTTCTAATGATTTTTCCAAAATAAAAAGAAGAAATGAACTAATTTCATTTTTTCTTCTTTTGATATGAGCTTTATTGATGTGATGTTAACAAAAATGAATGCTTCTTATGTATATAGTTTGATGAGTTTTCAAGTATATATTCATCAGTGTAACCATCATCACAATCAAAATGCTGAACAGTTGTACCACCACTAAAACCATCCCTGTCACTCTTGGAATGCAGTCTTCCCAACCTCAGAATCAGCTGTCAAACAGGGATGTCTTAAGAGTATTTATGCCTATTCTGAAATTTTAAATAATGAAACCAAGCAGGGTTTTTTTTTTTTTTTTTTTCCTCCAAGCAGGGTTTTTGTTTGCTGGCTGGTTGGTTGGTTGGTTGGTTTGGCCTTACTTGATCAGAATGATCCAAACTGTTGCATGTATCCATAGTTTTTCTTTTATTTCTGAGTTTATACTGTATCATATATCAAAATTTATTCATCTGTGGATAGAAATTAAGCTTTTCACATTTTAGTCATTAGGAATAATGCTGCTATGAGCATTATTGAGCATATGTGTAATAAATGTCTTCATTAACATAGGGTAGGTGAATAGGAGTAGAATTGATATTTTTAAAGTTCTCTCAATGATATTTTTAAATTTTCAGGGTGCAGACCTTGAGGTAAAACTCATTTGGGAGTGACATATATTTTAAACGTTTTTTTGTTGATTCCATTTGCCAATATTTTCCTGGGAATTTCTGCATCTGTATTCATAAGGCTTCTTGTTGTACACTTTTCTTTTTAGAAAATGTCTTTGTCACCTCTTTGTTTCAAGCATGTCTTCTCTGACTGGTGTATCAAGGTGGTAATGCTGGTCTCCAAAAATGACTGGAAAAGTGCTTTATCCTCTGTTTCTTGAACAGATCTATATAAACCTGGAATAATCTTTTAATATTTGACAGACTTCACCACTGGCATCATGTGGTCCAAGGGTTTTATTTGTGGAAAAGTTCCTAAATCCTAAGTTCAAAATATTCTTTTGCCATTTTTAGTAACTTGTATCTCTCCAGGTATTTACCCATTCCATTTAAATTGTTGAATTTATTGGTGATAATTATTACATTCTTCCTATATCATTGTAACATCCACACACTATTTAGGATAGTGCCTTTTCATTCTTGACAATGGTAACTTTTGTTGTTTCTATGCTTTACTTCTCAGATGAAAAATTCATTCGTTTGTTCCTTTCAAAAAACTGACTTTTGATTTCATTTAATTTATTTTTCCTGTTGTCCCACTGTCAGGTCTTTGCCTTCTGCTCTTGTCTTTATTATTTGTGTCTTTTTATTTCCTTTGAGATTTTTCTCTCTTCTACATAATCCCTTAAGGTAATTTTATATGTTAAAATAAAATTATACATTATTTCTTGAATTATAGATTTTTTGACATTTATTCATTTCTTTTTTAATCACTCCAAGATAAAATTTTTCCTTAAAGCATTGTTATAGCTTTTCCCCCACAAATTTCATAAGTCATGCTTTCCTAATCATTTGTAAAAATATTTTTTGAAAATATTTTCTAAATTTAATGTGATTTCTCCTACCATGGGTTTTGATGTATGGTGCTTAATTTACAAATTTAGGTCTGTGGAGGTTTTTTTCTTTTCTTGTGGTTTATTTTTCATATAAACCATTGTGGTCAGATAAAATGCTTTCCACAATTTCAGTCTTTAGAAATTTGAGTTATTTTGTGGCTCAACATATGTTTTACATTGGTGAATATTTTATGTATATATAATGTATATTCTGTTGCTAAATATAGTATTTTATGATTTTCACACTTTCTTGAACTTCAAGTCTTCCATGTTCTTACTATTATTTTTTTTGTCTACTTATAGTATCAAGTACTGAGAGGAAAGTTTAATCTCCATTATTATCACGAAATTGTCTATGTCTTTTAGCTTTGTAGCATTTGCTATATGTTCATTTACATAAATACATATTTGTGTGTGTATGTATTTTTGCCAGGCATAAATATTTAGTTTTGATATGTGTTCATTAACTGATCCCTTATCATTAGGGTATTTCCTTCTAAACATTTAGGAATACTCCTTTTTCTGAAACTAGCTTTACATATTATTAATACATTCTGTCTCATGATTTATATTTGCATGCTATATGTTTTCCTATAGCATGACTTTAAACTTTCTGTGTATTTATGGTTATAGTGTTTTTTATTTTTTATTTTTTTTGGTTATAGTGTTTTTTAAAGGCAGGATATAGTTGGGTTTTGCCTTTCATTCATTCTGAAAAGCTCAACCTTTTAATAGAGTAATTAGATAATTTACATTTGCCATAATAATATTCTCAGAGTTAAGTCTGCTGGTTTTTATTCTCTATTCATCTCATGTGATTTTGTTTCTGTTTTGCTTGTTTGGTGGTTTTTTGAGAGAGAGAGAGAGCATGTAAAAATGGGGGAGAGGGTGAGAAAGAACTTTAAGTAGGTGCCACACCTAGCATGGAGCCTGGTACAGGGCTTGATCTTGGGACCCTGAGATCATGACCTGAGCTGAAACCAAGAATCAGTTGCTTAACTGACGGAATCACCCAGGCACTTTTCATCCCATATTCTTAATTCTTTTTTTTCACTTTCTCCTTTTGTATTTTTCGTATTTTCTTTTTGTATCTCATTCTGTCTTATTAGAATTATTTGTAAGATAATTTAATGGCTTCTGCAAAGTTTTGATATGCATCATTGATTTTTCATAGTCTGTAATAGTAATATCTAGTATTTTGCTTAATGTAGAACCCTTTCAGAAGTATATTTTCATTTTCCCCTTCCATCATCTGTGCTATTGTCATGCATATTACTTCTAACGTATATCATAAATTTTAAAATATATTGCTTCTATTTTTGCTTTAAATACCCAATTATCTTTCAAAGAAGTTATATATATATATATATGCATATATGTATGTGTGTGCATATATTTGTGTGTGTATATTGTATATATAATGAAAGAGATTGAGTTTAAGGAACTGACTCATGTAGTTATGGAGACCTGGTAAAACACAAAATCTGTGGAGTAGGCTAGCAGGCTGCATACTCAAGACAGAGTTGCAGTTCAAGTCCAAAGGCATTCTGCTGTCCATAGCTCATAGTCACATGTACAGCCATTTTTCCCCCAAGTAAGCAAACAAGTTCACTGCTTGAAATTCTGCCACTTGGAGGATTCCCATTTACCACTGTCTTTCAGGAATATCCCCAAAAGATGTTCTAGTGCTGCTACTGTCTACTTTTACAAGGTGATTGCATTTTATGCAGAACCGTTGTAAGCCAGGTCTAAGTTTTCTCTTCCTGTCAGTTGATTGTAGGGAAATTTCCATAAGACCGTATGTCCAGGCTGGGAGAGAGAAGAGAGGTTAGCAGGAGTGAGAACAATAATAATTTGGGCCACTTTTTCATGTAGCTTGTGCCTTCAGGGATTGTATGGGCCTAATCTTTATATACCACTTCCATTTGATGATGGATTCCTGCTGCATATGCCTAACTCTGTGGCTCAGTGGGTGAAAGAACCTTCCAGTTTATGATGGGTGGCTCGAGGCACATGATACTTGGTGGCCCATCATTAAGTATTTATCTCTACTAAGTTCCAGTAGTAGACCAAAAGCTATTTCTTAAGGAGAATAGTTATCCATGGAGAATGGCAGGACTTTGCCCCAAAATTCTAAGGGCTTAGACTGTGATTCATGTACCAAAGTCACAAACAGCATCCCTATCTGACACTGACACTTCAAGAACCATTCGATCAGCTGCATCATGTGGCCTAAGTGGCAGTGTAGCTTATTTGGTAGCCGAGATTTGTTTCATACCCTTCTGTACCGATACATGATGAAAAATAGCAGTTTTTTAGGTCATATGGTAAATTGGCCAGGGTGGAACACTCAAAGAAGAACTACATTTCCTTTGAAAACCAAAAAGGCCTAGAGCAAGATGATCCAGTATGGTTTCAAAATTTATAAAATCGTCCAGGAATTTTCCAAATTATTTCCAGTGGATCAGTTCCTCTTGGAAATTAGAAAATCCTGCTAAACTTTGTCTGATTCTGTAGCAGAATTCAGCATGAAAGATATAAAACTCTTAAATATGTTTCTTAGATCTCAGATTAGAGAAATTCTCTCAATAGTTGTATGTAATGCCAGTAGAATACCTTGTAATAGAATGCTTACTTCTAATCTAGAAAGTTTTATTTTTGTCAGTAATTGTATTTTGGTATAAACTAATCTTTTTATTTTCTTTTAAAGACATGAACTAAGCAAACTCATCAATTTAAATGTTTTAAGTTGCTGTAATTTGGAAACCATTAAGAAATTGACCAGAACCATAATTTAGGTATTGTTGATAATCTGCTATAAACATCAGTGTGTTGGGACACCTGGGTGGCTCAGCAGTTGAACATCTGCTTTCAGGGCAAGATCCCAGGATCTGGAATCGAGTCCCACATCGGGCTCCTTGCAGGGATCCTGCTTCTCCCTCTGCCTGTGTCTCTGCCTCTCTCTCTCTTTCTCTCTCTCTCTCTCTCTGTGTGTGTCTCATGAATAAATACATAAAATCTTTTAGAAAAATAAAAAAACCATTGGGGTGCATGTATTCATTCCAATCAGTATTTTTGTTTCCTTTGGGTAAGTACCTAGTAGTTCAATCACTGGGTTGTAGGAGTAGTTCTATTTTTAACTTTTGGAGGAAACTTCATACTGTTTTCCAGAGTGGTTGCACGAGTTTGCATTCTTAAAAACTACATAAGAAGGTTTCCCTTTCTCCACATCCTCACCAACACCTGGGTTTCCTGTGATGTTCTTTTTAGCCACTCTGACTTCTGTGAGGTAATATCTCATTGTAGTTTTAATTTGTATTTCCTTGATGATAAGTGATGTTGAGCACCTTCTTATGGGTTTGTTAATCATCTGTATGTCTTTGAATAATTGTCTATCGATGTCTTCTGCCTATATGCTTAAACTGGATTATTTGTTTTTTTAGGTGTTCAGTTTTATAAGTTCTTTAAATGGATGATGAGCTAAGGAAATACTAGTAGTGATGAAAAATGGGTGTTGCGTGTCATTAATGAATCACAAAATTCTACATACACCTAAAACTAATATTATACTGTATATTAACCAACTGGAATTTAAATAAAAACTTAGAAAAATATATCAATTAGAACTAAATAATTCTATACATATAGAAAAATTGAATAGCACTTTCATTTTTATGGATCTGAAACCCTGTGTACATAGGACCAGAGTGCTATAGTTTGGTTCACCATTCATTAACTCTGCAGAACAGGTGACTGTATTTTTTTGAATTAAACCTTAAATTCATAGGCATAATACATAATGAGATAGTAAGGCAGAAAGCTTTAAATGGAGTTGTCTAGAAATTCTAGAGAGTATTTCCTACAAAATTCTGAAGAAAAGGTTTTGAAGTTCCTATGGATTTATTTCAGTGATTGATAATTCATCGTAATTCCTTCCTACATTGACAAGAATGCATTGAGACAAAATCAGTGAATAATATTAAGAAAGCCAGGGGATTACTTAGGAATTAACTACTTGAAAAATTTAATGGATACATTCAAATACTTTCTGATTGCCATACTATGTTGCCCTTCATTCTTTCATAACTAACATGTAGAACAGAAATGAAGATTCAGTTAAAGAAGTATTAAAAAGTAGAAAGCAAAATAAAAGTGACATCAGTGATATGGTATAGTAGGAAGACAAGGACTATTTTTTCTCTGATAAATATACCAATTTAGTAGTAACTCATAGACAAATCCCTTTTGTAAAAGATAAGAAACTAATTAAAAGGCTCCTACACCCGGGGGGAAAAAATGAAACCAGACTCATTGGATCTGGTAGTAAGACTCTTGACACTCTCCCACCAGTGCCCCTACCTCTCGTGTAGTGCCATATGATGAAGAATCCCCCTAACTCCTAGCTTCACCCAGGGGAAAGGAAAAGTTAGTATGCATATACAGCACCCCAACTTTTCTGATGGAGACTTCTAGAGGCTCAACTTCTGTCTTGACACTCCTGAGGCTCCTATGGATTCAGCACAGTATAGCTGCCTTAGAGGAGAACACACATGGTGACTTGCTCTGATAGATGCCATACACAAAAATCAACTCAAAATGATTGAAGATTTAAATCAAAGACCTAGAACTTAAACTGCTAGAAGAAAGTATAAGGGAAAACCTTCGTAACCTTGGTCTTAGCAATGATTTAATGGATATGACACCAAAAACAAAGGCAACAAAAAAGCAAGAGACTATATCAAACTAAAAAGCTCCACAGCAAAGGAAACAGTCAAAAGAGTAAAAAGGCAATTTTGGAATAGGAGGAATTATTTGTAAACCACGTATAGTCGATGAAGGTTTAATCTCCAAAATCTGTAAGAAAATCCCACAACTCATAAACTTAAATAACAGAAAACCTTGATAAACCTGATAACTGAGCTAAGAGCTTCAATATATATTTCTCCAAAGAAGACCTACAAATGGCTAACAGCTGTATGAAAAAAAGGTTCAGTGCTGCGAATAATCAGGAAATACAAATTAAAACTACAATGTTCTATCACTTCATTGTCACTCCCGGTCAGGATGACTATTATTAAAAAAAAAACAAGTGTTGACAAAGATGTAAAGAGAGTGGAACTCTTGTTCATTGTTATTGGAAGTGCAAAATGATGTAGTTCCATAGGAAATGGTATAGAAGTTCCTCAGTTATTAAAAAATAGAACATGTGATTTAGCAATCACGTTTCTGAGCATTTATACAAAATAATTGAAATCAGTATTTTGAAAAGGTATTAACACTCCTAGGTTTACTGTAGCTCTATTTAAAATAGCCAAGTTATGGAAATAAATATTCATCAAGGATAAATATCTAAGGAAAATGTGATAAATACATAGAATGATAAATAATTCAGCCTTTAAAAAAGGGGAAGTCTATAATAGGTGGCATGGATGAGCCTCAAGGATTTTATGCTAAATGAAATAAGCTGGTGACAGACAAATGCTACATGATTCCACTTATGTGAGGTATCTAAAATAGTCAAAATCATAGAGTGAGATGAAGATTGCCAGGGATTAGGGGAAGGAAGAAATGAAGAGTTACTAGTAAACAGGCATAAAGTTTCAATTATTGAGATGAATAAGCTCTAGAATTTACTATATAACATCGTACTTATTATAAAAATAAAATACATTTAAAATTTTGATGAGATTGTATTGCATGTTATGTTCTTCCCACAAAAAGAGAAAATTTACAAATATAATTTTGAACATAGTTAATGTTGGTTTCTATTAATGTAGAAAATTAAGGGACATTCCTTTTTCAATAATAGTACTTTTTTTTTTTTAAGAAAAGAAATGGAAAAGAATAAAGAACATTTTTATAACATAAGTGTTCACACGATCTAAACAAATTCTTAAATCTAATGACCTGGGTGCAAGTTAAATAATTTCCTAAATTGCAGTTGCGTTTAATCACTGTTTTATCAATCTTACAATTTCTTACATTGAGCTAAGGAGAAAGCTATCAGCACATAGTGCTTCAGAGGGCAGGAAAGCATATATCAATGATTTCCCTTAAGTTTCTGCTCATGTACCACAAAAAGCTTTATGTATCTACTTATTCCAATCAGAAAGATGGTCATCTTTTCATGACCCAAGAGGATTTAGATTGTTCCCTGGCTGTGAAGAGAAATCTTTATCCCCGTAGGCAATATGTAAGTTGCATTTGCATTTGCCTATACTGAAAATTCCTTCATCTTTCCTTTCCATGTTGAAAAATTCTAAATCTCAGCAATCAAGAGAAAATACATATAATATCTTCTTTATCCATTCATCTATTGATAGGCATTTGAATTGCTTCCGTATCTTGGCTTTTTATAGATAATGCTGCAATAAACATAGGAGTGCATGTATCTTTGCAAACTAGTGGGCCTTTTTAGGGGGAGTGGGGGATAAATTACTAAGCCACAAAATTCAAGAGATCTTGCCATGTACAACAACATGGTTGGTCTTAGAGAGTATAAGGCCAGTGAAATAAGTCAGAGAAAGACAAATATCATAGACTATCATATGATTTCATCCATTTGTAGAATTAAAGGAACAAAACAAATAATAATAAAGGAAAAAGGACAAAAAACAGACCTTTAAATACAGAAAACAAACTGGTCATTGCCAGATGGTAAAGGAATGTTTGGCAGCAGGGTAGGGGTGGGGTGGGGTGAGATTTTGGGGCGGGAATGATGAATAAAATAAAAGGGATTAAAAGTACACTTATGAAAAGCACTGAATAATGTAATGAATTATTGAATCATTATATTGTACATCTGAAACTAATACTTAATGTTAATTATACTTCATTTAAAAAGAGAAATCAAGGGGAAAAGGGGAAAATCAAAATGTCAAAGGAATTCCCTATAACCTTGAGCTAGAAATGGTTTCTAGCTAGAAATGATTTCTCTGCAGAAGGTAGTCATTAAAAATAAAAACAAAAACAACCTCCTCTTTCTGTAGCCCTAAAGTTCAAATTTGTGTAAAACTAATTTGCTTCAAATTACTCAGGTTCTGAATGTTTTCATACTGCTTCTCAGAAAATTGTAAACCTTTACTGAACATTTAAAGAAGAAATTTGAGTAGGAGTTATAATAAAAAGCCAGTAGAGAATAAAGTCAGTATTATCACAGAGTCCATTTTGTAGTTAGATACAGAGAAGAGAATATTAAAATCAAGGATTATTAGTGGCTTAAAAATCTTAACTATGATAATGTTTCTATCCAATTACTCATGTCACTTATATGAATGATTTTGACTTACCCTGTATCTCTCAATCTGAAAAATTTATGAACATATGCTTCATTGATGTTGAATGCTTTTGGTTACCAATTTTTCTAACCATTTAAAATTAAGCATTCTGTTTAAATGCTGGGAAAGAACAGAATGAGGAACATAACAAAAATACAGGAACAAAAATTATAAAGCAGAAAATCTAATTATTAAAATAGAAAAGCCAACATATAAAAGAAACAGTAAAATTGTCAAAAGATCTTTTGCAAGTGTAATGGGAAAATAGAGGAAAAAACCAAAAAAGTTAATTTTAGGTGATAAATATAGTACGGAAGTGAGGAAGATATGAAAATTAGGTAAGAATATTGTGAAAGATGTTTTAGTCATAAATTTAAGACTTGAGATAAGATGAATAATTTTCTAAGACAAATATAAGTGACATGTATTATATCACCAGGGTAGAAAACCTCTTAAAAAATAGAATCTAAAATTTGGAAATAATGACTGTCAAGCTTGAGTGCCTATGTTTCAATACTGCCTCTGCTGCTTAGAAAGTATATGATCATTCAAGGATTGTTTTAGTGTTTGTGCCTCATCTTTTTAATTGGTTAAAAAAATTGCATTCATAGTATGTATAGTAGGAATAAATAAATATTTTAAAGCAATTAAAATAGTTTGTAGTCATTGAGATAGTTATATAAATATTAGCATTAATATTAGTAGTAAACCAGAATCAAGAAAAAAATATTAAAATTATGGCCTGATACCATTTTGGAATATAGATATTAGCTCTTAAAAGATAACAGGCTTGCATCTGACAAATTGATGTGCTAAATAATGCCAAAATGTTCCTGTTAGTGTTTTTTTTTTTTTTTTCCTGTTAGTGTTTTAATGGTAGAACACATCTGGATACATAAGAAAAATGGGATAACCTAATGAAGCTCTCAAGCAATTAGAAAGATTTCTAAAGTTTCTCAAACAGGGCTAAGCAGCCATTGGTAAATAATGGGATAGAACCTGTTGTGTAAGTTCAAGCTGAAAGTACAGATGCCTGTTAGGAATTTTCTAGTCACAATAAAGTTTGAAATAAACTAGGTGTGTAGAAAGAAAATAATTAAAATAATCTTTAGAATCGATATACAAGTTGAACATCTAGACATAGCAAAAGAGAAAGTTAGGATATTGAAGATCTATCTGAAGAAATTACCCAGAATATAATTCACGGAGGATAAGAAAGGAAAGTTTTAGAGGATAAAATACATGGATAATAGAATAAAATGAAACACATGTGTATTTAGTTTTATATGGGAAGGAAATAGAATGATGCTAATTTTCCAGAACCTTTAATAGTCCTAGCTTTTTAGGTTCAGGAAGTATTTAAAATACCAAAACAGGGCAAAAGCAAAGAATCATAAATTCTTCTTCACAAAACCATAAAACATTTTAACCTTAAACTCTAAGTCACAGTAAAATACAAATTCCTAAAAATCAAAAATAATTAGCGCCCAATAACCCACTTTACTTCAATAATTTTAGTAACCAATAGACAAAACAGTAGCTTCAAAAACCAGAGGGATAATGATTGGAAATCTGGATTTTTACACCCAAACTGCTGTTCACCATTTGGGAAATACAGACATTTTTTCGAGCAAACCAAACAAGAAAGTCTATAAGCAAGCTGTAATTAAAGGAATTTCTAAACTGCAAGCAGAAGTAATTGATCCCCTAAAAGGTATCTAATGCAAGAAGAAATATAAGCAATAGAATTAGTAAATGTATGGCGAAGTTATATGTTTTAACTTCACAATAAAGCAAAAATAAGTTTTAGAGAATAGTCACAAATACAGAGCTATAATAAAGTAAAACTATTCTAAGGCCCCTGTATTGTTTTAGGGTAGAAAATTTAGAGATATGCGTGAATTTTAATTTTTGTGGTAGGCATTAAAAATTTTAGCAGTAACTATACAAAAGGACAAAATAGAGTATTAACTACTGGCCCATTATAGGGAATTAATGGATTAAAAACAAATGAACTTGTGGGCACCTGACTGGCTCAGTCAGTAGAGCATGAAACTCTTAATCTTAAGGTTGTAAGTTTGTGCCCCATGCTGAGGGCAGAGATTACTGTTAAAAAATGATTAAATATTTTTTAAAACAAATGAACTCAAAAGAAGGCATTAAAAAAAGGAAAATAAATAGAAAAATCATGAGCTATAACCAGATTGAAATTAGATGGTTTTAAAACTCTATTAGGAATCATAATAATGCCCTATAAAATATCTATTTATATATTTCAGGTTAAAAACCTGAAGGAAAAAAAACTTTTTTTTTCTTTATCTCACTTTTTTCTTCCAAGATTTTATTTAAATTCAAGGCAGTTAACATATACTATAGTACTGGTTTTAGGAATAGAATTTAGTGATTGATCACTTAATTTTAACACCCAGTGCTCATCACAAGTGCCCTCCTTAATGCCCATCACCCATTTAACTCATCTCCCCCACCTACTTCCCCTCCAGCAACCCTCAGTTTTTTCTCTATTTTTAAATCTCCTATGAGTTGGGGATGCCTGGGTGGCTCAGTGGTTGAGCACCTGCCTTTGGCCTAGGGCATGATCCTGGAGTCCTGGGATCAAGTTCCACATCAGGCTTCCTGCATGGATCCTGCTTATCTCTCTGTTTCTCCCCCTCTCTCTCTGTGACTGTCGTGAATAAATAAAATCTTAAAAAAAAAAATCTCCTATGGTTTCTTCTCTCTCTGATTTTTCTTCCCTTCCTCTATGTTAACTATTTTGTTTCCTAAATTCCATATATGAGTGAGTCACATGGTGATTGTCTTTCTCTGACTTACCTCACTTAGCATAATACACTCTAGTTCCATCCATGTCATTGCAAATAGCAAGAATTCATTATTTTCCCAGCTGAGTAATATTCCACATCTTTATCTATTGATCCCTTGATGGATATTTGGGCTCTTTCCATAGTCTGACTATTGGTGATAATCCAGCTCTAAACATCAGGGTTTGTGTAGCCTTCAAATCTATATTTTTGTATCCTTTGGATAAATATCTAATAGTGCAATTGCTGGGTCCTACAGTAGTTCTATTTAACTTTTTGAGGAACCTCCATACTATTTTGCATAGTGGCTGTACAGGTTTGCATTGCCACCAACAGCATAAGAGAGTTCCCTATTCTTCATATCCTTGCCAACATCTGTTTCCTAAGTCATTAATTTTAGCCTTTCTGATGGTGTGAGGTGGTATCTCATCAAGGTTTTCAGTTGTATTTCCCTTATGATGGGTGATGTTAAGGATCTTTTCATGTGTTGTTAATCATTTGTATGTCTTCTTTGGAAAAATGTCTATTCATATTTTCTGCCAATCTTTTAACTGGATTATTTTGGGGGGGAAGAGGGCAGTGTTGAGTTCTAGAAGTTTTCTTTATACATTTTGGATACTAACCTTTTATCAAATATGTCACTTTCGAATATTGTCTCCCATTTGTTGGCTGCCTTTTAGTTTTGCTGATTGTTTTCTTCCTTTTGCAGAAACTTCTTATATTGATGAAATCCCAGCAGTTTATTTTTGCTTTTGTTTCCCTTGCCTCTGGAGATGTATCTAGAAAGAAGGTGCTATGGCCAAGGTCGAAGAGGTTGCTGCCTGTATTCTCCTCTAGGATTTTGAGGTTTTTCTGTCTCACATTTAGATATTTTCTTCCATTTTAAATTTATTTTTGTGTGTGGTGTAAGTAAATGGTCCTGTTTCAGTCTTCTGGATATAGTTGTCAAGGTTTCCCCTCACCATTTGTTGAAGAGACTGTCCTTTTTCCATTGGATATTGTTCTTGCTTTGTCAAAGATTAGTTGACCATACAGTTATGGTCCATTTCTAGGTTTTCTGTTCAGTACCATTGATCTGTGTGTCTGTTTTTGTGCCAGTACCATACTGCCTTGATTATTATAGCTTTATGGCTTTGTACACAGCTTGAAGTCTGGAATTGTGATGCCTCCATCACACATTACTTTGGCTATTCATTGTCTCTTGTGGTTCCATACAAATTTTAGAATGTTTTTGTTCTAGCTCTGTGAAAAATGCTGATGGTATTTTGATAGTGATTGCACAGTATATAGATTGCTCTGGGTAGTATAGACATTTTAACTGTATTTGTTCTTCCATTCCATGAGCATGGAATGTCTTTCCATTTCTTTGTGTCCTCTTCAATTTCTTTCATCAGTGTTCTGTAGTTTTCAGAGTACAGATCTTTTACCTCCTTGGTTAGGTTTATTCCTACTGTCTTATAGTTTTTGGTGCAATTGTAAATGGGATCATTTCCTTAATTTCTCTTTTCACTGCTTCCTTATTGGCATATAGAAATGTAACAGATTTCTGTATGTTAATTTTAAATCCTGTGACTTTGCTGAATTAATGTGTCAGTTTTAGCAATTTTTTGTGGAATCTTTTGGGTTTTCCACATAGAGTATCATATCATCTGCGAAGAATTAAAGTTGGCTTCTTCCTTGATGATTTGGATGCCTTTTATTTCTTTTGTTGTCTGATTGCTGAAGCAAAGACTTCCAGTAGTATGTTGAACAACAGTGGTGAGAGTCGACATCCCTGTTGTATTCCAAACTCAGCTTACCTGCTTTTTATAGAAACCTTTCAAGAAAGTTAAAAAACAAAAAGGTTGGAAAAAAGAGAAAGCAATATCAAGCAAACACTAACCTAAAGATAATTGTTGCATATATATTAGCATTAGAATAAATGTACTTCAAGAAAAGAAAACCTTACTAAGCACAATTAAAGGCACAATACAACTCACCTGTGAGAGCATCATAAAATGCATGTATCAAATAATACCAATATATAGAGAAAGTTAAGATAATTACACAGATTGACAAATTCACCATCAGATTGGAAGATTTAAGTTCTTTTTGAGTACTTGTCGATCAAGAAATCAATATTTGGATGGGACTTAGAATATTTGAATAACATCCCAATTAAGATACCCATTAACTTCACGTACACTTAGAATATTCCTGTATTTTGATTACATGCTGTTGCATACAGTGAATATCAATAAAAGCCAAAGAATCTATAGCACACAGACAGCTCCCTGTAAGTACAATATAAATTACCTTATGTGCAGTATATATTAAATCCTTTAAGCACTTCAATATTTGGAAATACATACCTTTAAACTTATTGAAAAATACATTTTCATGGAAGATAGAGGCAAACAAAAATGTAATCACAGCATATACAAACTTACAGAATGAAACTCAAGTGGTGCTTCAAGAAAATTAATACCTTAAATAATTAGAAAAGAATAAAACTAGAAAAAGTTACTAAGAATTAAAAATATGACAGAACAAGCCCAAATGATATACAATGGAGGTATTGATAGAGAAAAAGAACAAAATTTAAGAATATAAATAGGAAATATATTAATAGAAAGGAAACATAAGGTCAAAAAACTAGTTCTTTATAAAAAATGAATGACACAGAAAAATCACTGACAAAAACATAAGGTGATTTAGAGTAGACACAAATGTTAGTACAATGGCAAAAGTGATACAAGCACTGATTGAGAAAAGTAGAACATTTGAGAAATTTTTTCCAAAAAGGAGAATTTAGGTAAATATGATAATTTTTAGAACAAAAATTAGCTTTTTTGCATAGCAGAAATAAAATTCCCAAAAGTACCTAAAGTCATTGAACAAATAAAATCAATATTTAATAATTCATGACTACTTACATAAACAAAGCCCATGAGTTCTATCCAGTTGTTATCAAGTATTGAAGACTTAAAAAGTAAGTAAGTTACTTACTTTTTATAGCAAAATAAAGGGAATTTTAACTTTATATAACTCTGGCAAGTTCATATCAGGGCAATACTAAGTTATAATCTTTTTACTTACACTTACAAAAGCAAAAATACTAAGTATTTCCCACCAATACATAAGGCAACATTTTTCATAAATATGATTTCCATGTTAAATAGGTCAGTCTCCAGGTTCTTGATTATATTCCATTGATTTGATTGCACTCCATGTTTAATGACTAAAACTATAGTAAAAAAAAAAAAAAAAAAAAAAAAAATAAAACTATAGTAATATTAACTTTTAGTATTAATTATATAATAATTATATTAGATGTATAATACATAAGTAATAATATTAATTACTGTTGTTTTCTTAGGGATCTGGTATCTCCACTTTGTTATTCAAAATTATCTTGTGTTCTTGGTCCTTTTTTTTTTATCACATTGTGATGGTCGATGAGATTTTGTTTAGAATTACACTGATTGCAGACTAGGCGAAGTTGATTTTGTTGTGGACTTTTCATTCCTAAACATGTTATTTTCCTTTAAAATATTTGTTGTTGTTAGTATTATTGCTATTATATGTTCTGTTACTGGTGTATAATAAAAACAGTGCATTATTTATATAGATTCTTTTTTTTATTTATATAGATTCTGTGTCCAGTATTACTGCTGAAATCCCTGATAATATTTTATAACTTATTTCACTCATGTCACTTCCAAATGTGAAAATTTCTTACTTTCCATTTTTTACACAGAACTTCTTCATTCAATATTAAGTAGAAGCAATAACAATGGGTTTCTTTTACTAGATTCTAATTTTGAAGAGATGGGATGAGTATAAATTATATCTAGACTTACAACTTTTAAGAATTTAAAAAAGTTTTATGTTGAACTAGTTCACTAAGACTTTTAGCACAAATGAATATTGCATTTTTTGGAATGTTTTCTCCATAATTTTCTTTATTTAAACTATGAAAAAAAATAAAATATGAAAAAAATCACATTGGTATATTTCCTAATGTTAAACCACTTTTATTTTCTGGGACATGTCTAATTTTGCCATAATGTATTATTAATGCAGTGTTGGGCACCTCAATGTAGTTTTACATTTTAAATATAAAAAATATTATTTATACCATCATAATCATTATTGTCTTGATAAAATGAAAGACCTTGTAAGGAGGATTCTCAAATTAAATGGCATAGGTAACAAATAATAGTAAATTAGTTTTGAGTCTAATGGCCTTTCATTTTATCAATAAACCTCATACATTGTAAAATGGCACAATTAAGGAAAGTTTACTGCATATTCCAAATTATTATTTAACCAGCTTAGTAAAACAACCCTGCAGTAGAAATCTCACAATGTGGTCCTAATTTACAAGGTGATACATTAATAAGATTATCACAAATTTGCAAATCAAATGCCCTTTATTTCTTTATATAAATAAAGAAGAAAGGTAAGTGAGCAATAAATAGAACTTGCAAAAGCACTACTGGTAGTTCTATTCTTATCATAATGATGTAGTCATGCTAATAATGATCACCATGCCAAGAGTTCTTTTATATAAGTAACAGGTAGCATAATGCAACCTAGTACATATCTTGATTTCTTATGGAGTGTTGGATATTAGATAGGTCCTAGACCAGTTAATATATACCCTCTGGAGTTAATTTTTACCTATTCATGCACCATTTAAAAAATGTGAATTGGAAATTTCTAGAAGGAAATCTATTCCTAAGGAAAAATTAAAAATA
The DNA here is from genome assembly GCF_053574225.1 of Canis aureus. Classification (NCBI taxonomy): domain Eukaryota; kingdom Metazoa; phylum Chordata; class Mammalia; order Carnivora; family Canidae; genus Canis; species Canis aureus. The sequence continues at coordinate 17,299,257 of NC_135612.1, read as the reverse complement.
AAAAAGATTAACAAAAAGAGAGATCCTAAATCAATTATTAATAAATAACTACTATGGAACTCTAATAAAATTAGGTAAAATCAAAGTATTTAGAAATAGGACAGCATTCATTTACTTTCGTTAAACCTTTATGTATAAATGGCTGTGTGGGTCATGCCTTCTGAATGTTATGCTTTGGAAAGATTCATTACATTCTACATATACACATAGTTGTATACACTTGAGGGTTTTCCTTAAATATGGAACATCACTTAATGTCTGATAAACTTCAAGGAAGAGGTTATATGTAGAATAACAAAGTGTGTGACAACCTGGAAATACAAAATATGCCTGTGTAAGATAACACTGTCTATAAATGCCAGACACAGCTTCTTTAATTTAGTTGAGTGGATCATTTCTTGGATTTAGCTCTGTATCTGTTACTTGCTAGTGCTGTGACCCAGCTCAATATTTCTGAGCCTTAGTTTCTTTATCCACAAGTGGGATAAATTATTCAATAACAATCATCAAATTATCAGTAATAATTCCTAACATGTGGGATTAAATTCCTAGGAAAGCCTGGAATTAATGTAAAATGCCTGGAGTTAATATAAAACATAAAATCTACCTTTTCACTTCATTGTTAGATTTACATACTTGAGAGTAAAGAGTGAAAATGTTTTGATTTCATCAGTGTCTAATTGTGGTCAGGAAAGAGGAAATTATAAATTTACTTAAACTCAAAAAAATTTTTAATATTGAGTGAAAGTAACTACTGAATAAAATTTTAAAACAAAACCTCGGGATGGATTTTTGAATAGTATTACTTGAAATAGAATAGTCAGGTATATAAAATGCTTTAAAAATCTATAAAATGGAACAAATTTGTCAACTTAAAATTAGAAAAGTGGCCCATGTCCATCTTTAACAAAATGATCACTTTTTATTTAAAAGCAGACATCTGTAGCCACTCCACAGATTATGAGAATTGTGATCAGATACATAGCATATGGTACCAAGTGATGTATCTGAAGAGGCACAGCTAAGTTTAGATTTAACCACAATTTCTAGGTTTTACTTTAAAACTAAATGTAAGAAACATTCTGGCATCATTTATCATTAAATGGAGATAATATATGATCTCATTCTTAACTGCTCTTTTAAAAAAGAAGTATGAATGTAATACACAGTTCCTATGTAGTCTTCTCAGAAAATAATTGTTCTCTTGATCTGTTTTTTGTTTTTTTTGCTGACAGATATACATAAATAACATTGACAATAAGGGGGAAATAAATATAAATGTATGTACATATTATATAAAATTTCAAATGAATATGCAGATATAAAACTCACCATGAAAGTAGGTTAAAATTTTATTTATGTACCAAAACAATTCTGAAAAACTTTGAATAATTATTAAGATCTTTAGATTATTTCTCCTATGCTACAGTATCAGATGATATTCATTAATTCATCCATGGTTATGTAACTGAAATAATAGATAATATAAAATTTATCATTTTTGAATCCTTGGAACTTTTTGCAGAAATTTAGCCCATAATAAATGCAAAGAAAGATATAAAATCTCTAACCATGCATAGTGACTAATGAGAGAATAAACAAAATCCTATTATAACCATTGTATCTCAATACAACCCTCAAGTGTATACAACTATGTGTACATTGTAAAATAACCATTGTGTCTCAATATCAAAATACACTACTTGAGATATCCATTCAAAGACCTGTTTTATGTTGATGGAGTAGGAACAGGGCAAAGTTCATTCCCAGTGTTGACAATGTTTGTTGGGTCTTTCTTGTCCTGTTCCCTGATTTTAAAATATCTTTAAGTCAGTTCTCTATTTTATCATTCTGTTGATTCTGTTGTATATGGGAAAAGTGGTGGGGCTCTATCCACCTGTGATCCTACACTAGTTGAATATTTGGACACAGAAGAATCACTGTAATGCCATCATGCTATTGAGAACTGCTTGTACTGAAATAGGTGCAACAGGTGTGTGATAGACTCTTCCTGGTTTTGCCTAAAACCATCATGAAAATATTTTTTCATTTGGTTGGTTGGGTTTTTTTCCACCTGTTTTAAAGCTGCAGGTCAGTGGTCAAGGCCACATACAAAGGACCTGGAAAACTTGGTCTTGTAGCTGTTCGCTGTGGGGACTTGGGAAAGTGTATAACTACTCTGTACCGTAGTTTCTCATTTGTAATAGAGAGGACATCTTTCTTAAATATCATATTGATTATTACCACTGTCCTTTGAAATCCTCCTTTCCATGCTCATGAGAAACTTGATCTCATCTCCTCATGGTGGAATGACTAGAAGCTTGGAAAACCACATTTGACTCATGCATTCACTATATGGCTTTTATCATCTCAGGGCCTATAGTTTCCAAACTTAAAATTATTTTCTTGGCTTGCTATAACACCTTTATCTCAATGTATTAAGATTTTTGTTATTGTTTTATTAGAGTGTAACAAATTTAATTAATAGCTTAACAATGCCCATTTATTTGCTTATGGATCTATAGATTAAAAGTCCAGGTGGGCTCCATGGATTGTCTGTTTAGGATCTCACAAAGTCAAAATCAAGGTGTCAGGTAACCTGAGCTTCTATTTGGGGACTTTGGGGAAAAATCTTCCAAGCTCCTCCTTATTGAAGAATCCAGTTTTGCACAACTATGGGACTAAGGTCCCTTTTCCTTGCTGGCTGACAGCTCAAGGTTGCTCTGTTTCTAAGGACTTCTCTCAAGTTCTTTCCACATAGCCCTGCCATTTCCCTACTGGCAACAGTGCTTCAAATTCCCCTCAAGTTTCCAAAGTCTGATTTTTTTTTTCTTCTGCCAGTTCTTTTAAACAATGTGTGTGATTAGATTAGGCACATTCTGATAATCTCCCTATCTTAAGGGCCACTAGCTAGTAACCATAATGATATTCACAAAATTCCTTTGCCACATAATATAGTTACAAGATTAAAACCAGTGGATAAAGGACATGGAGACTATCTTAGAATTGGGCAAATCACATTCAGGCAACAAATATGTGAAGATAAAGGGGTTGCTTCTATGGAGAAGAATTAGAGTAATAAAAATCACAGGAAGCAACACTGTTAAACAATTTAAAATATTATACCAACATATGCATTATGTGTTACTTTGCATATATGGTTGCTTGCCTAAACAATCATTTCATAAATTGCTATTAAATGAGTAAATGAGTAACAGTAAAATGAGAGACAAGGGCCTCATTATATTTATTTGCTCTCTATTTTGTGAGGGTAATTACTGAATATTAATTCAGTCATTCTGTCCTTAAGGTAAACCATTCTTTACTGCATTATTTTTACAACCTTAATATCTACCTTTCAAATATGACTTAATTCAAGGTTTTAAAAAAGTTTTATGTTCATTATAGAATGTTTTGGGGTTTTATTTGTTTTTAAAATTTTGTTATCTTGAACTTGGTGTTCATATCCGTTGCCTTTTGTGTGTTTAAAATTATGATTTATTAGGGAATTGCTTATAATATGCTTTTTGATATAAGGTGTTAAAATCTGTTTTGAATATCATGAAGAATTATGATTGCATCCAGAAACAGTTTTCTTCTTCTTTTTTTTTAAATCCAGACTTTTGAGAAAGAGCTCAGCATAGATGTCTTATTCTCTGTCCCTATCCTATAAAGAAAATAGACATTGACAGGATCCCTGGGTGGCGCAGCAGTTTAGTGCCTGCCTTTGGCCCAGGGCGTGATCCTGGAGACCGGGAATCGAGTCCCACGTCGGACTCCCTGTGCATGGAGCCTGCTTCTGCCTGTCTCTGCCTCTCTCTCTCTCTGTGTGACTATCATAAATAATAAAAAGAAAAAGAAAGTAGACATTGAGTGTACCTTCCTTGGTAAGATTTAATATTTTTTTAATTATAGGAAATCTGGCATTTTAGCTTTTCTATTAATCAAGTGTGTAATTTAAAAAGTAATTAATATATAAATTATATATATAAATTATGATATATAACATATATAATTTATATAATATAGGATATATAATATATAATATATATAATATAGTATTTATATAATATAGTTTATATTATATTATTATTAATATAATAAATTATATATTTATAATTTATATATCTCACATGTCCAGTGAAAACTATTTAGCATTTTGGCACTTTCATTTGTCTTAATTTCACTCATGCCAAAGTTTATCTATTTGGAAGAAAGCACTGAATAATTTGGTGCAATGGGCTGAGCTTTTTGTGAAACTATAGAAAGTTTTGTTCTTTAGCTTTTGGATTGTGCTTTTTTTGGAGGAAATGTATCCTTTAGACATCAAAATGAGAGTTTTCCCTCACCACAGTCATCTATATTTATCTGCAGTCTGTCATTCAAAGGCATTTGTGTTTAAATGTCTGTTTCAGAAGTCATATTTTCCATCTGAATCCTTTAGAACCATGCACACAAGCTTTTAGATATAATCTCTTTCCTCACTCTACATGTTGCCTTTCCAAACTTAATATGACAAAATAGTAAGATATTTCATGTACCTGCCACTTGAATTTTCTGAATTCTGGAGACATCTGTTTCCTGTCACTGATAAAGAGCAAGAAATCCATCCAATTAAGAATGGTGAAAGAAGTTGGAATAGTTGTCTTGATTTATAGGCAATTAGCCAGTAAAAATCAATGTGGAATTTCCATTCTTGGGGAATTTCAATTATGTGATACACAAAATTTTTCCCTATAAGGAGTAGGTAAGTTGAAGGACTATTAAAAATTTATATATACATACACACACACACACACAGACACATAAAGATTATTTATTTATTTATTCATGAGAGGCACAGAGAGAGAGAGAGAGGCAGAGATGTAGGCAGAGGGAGAAGCAGGCTCCTTGCAGGGAGCCTGATGAGGGACTGGATCCCCGGTCTCCAGGATCACGCCCTAGGGCGAAGGCAGTGCTAAACTGCTGAGCCACCCAGGGATCCCCTATATTTTTGAATTAAAAATAAATACTTCAATATTCAATGATTCCTTCTGTTGATGATTATTTTACATGTAAACATGGAAGGGAGAAGACAAGTGTTAATATGAATGTCAAAGAACCCATGCATATTTTATGAAGCAATAATTGATAAATGTAGCAAACCAAATCAACTGAAAATAGTTATCTGGGGATAATTTTCTGATCTGCTAGAGAAATTTATTCCTACTCTATTCAAACAATATGCTTATATAAAGAAGAATGGCCAAATAAGTATAAATTTTATATAAGATTTTACCATTTTCTCTACTTAGTTGAACTCCACTATAGTCCTTTTTTTATGTCAGTGGAAGGAAAATGTGACCATTACTGTAATTCCTTTTTTTTTTTCTGTTAGTGAAAATTGCAATACAAAATAGGTAATGCAACTCCACTGCTGGCCACGAACAGTAGTACCTCAGCATATCTCTACATGAAAGCTTATTTTACTATCACTTAAGGAACTCATTACCCTTTTATGAGGCTTACATGCTGCTTTACAAATATAGCACTCTAGTAACATTATGGAAGCATCATTATTCTTGCCAGTGGCATTTTTTAAAGCAAGGAAAAACTAGTTTGAAAATAACTTCCTTAGTGTTCTTAGTCTTTTGTACTATGCTAATATTTTTCCAAACTTTTGTTGAAATCATAGTTTTATTTTAGTTCATCCACCATCTGGAAGTTATTAAAATGTGAGAAAGCCTGTATGATTTAGATTTAATTGTTGATTCTTTGGATCATCTTTAATAGAACAGGCTTTAGGCCCATTTCTACACAGGAGCCAGTGGAACTTTAGCATTAACACTACTTTAACATTGAAGCTATTTGAGTAAAATATCAGAGCAAGTTATTTTAGTTTCAGAAAAGTCCAGTTAACTTAGAACACAGCTACATTACATTAATAAATACGGAGGCATGGGGCAAAATCTCACATGAGATGGTCAGTCCCAAATTGTTTGCTACTAACAAAAACTATACTACGAAAATTTGTCAATAATTATTTTACATAAAAAGAAAAGTTTCAAAATTGTGTTTTTGTTTTTTTAAAGTTATCCTAGGAGCACCTGGGTGGCACAGTAAATTAAGCATCCCAGTCTTGGTTTCAGCTCAGGTCATGATCTCAGGGTCCTGGAATTGAACCCTGGGTTGGCTTCCTGCTCAGCCAGGAGTCTGCTTGTCTCCCTTGTTCTCTGCCTCTCCTCCTGTTCTCTCTCTCTCTCTCAAATAAATAAATCTTGAAAAAAAAATTAAACTGTCCTTATTCTCACATTACGATTTCTTATTCTTGAACAAGAAAGTAGATGATCAAGTTACAGTAAATACTCGGGAATTGTACAGAGCATTGATTGAGTGCATCTTGCAAGTAATATTATTTCTCTTGTGTCATGGTGAAAATAAGAGTGCAAACAGAACCAACGTATTGAACAGTATACTTCATTTGTTAGTATAGGACATCCCAATTTAAGGCATGCCTCTAAACCTGCCTATTTTTAGAAAAGGATATTTAAAATATTGAGATATTATGATAGGAATATTTTGCCAGGTAAATGACAATGAGAGGATTTTATGAAATGTGTTTTAATGCATTTCTTAAGGTAATAAAACCATGACTTCTAGAATTCAGGAGGTAATATCTTTATGTACAACAGAATGGATAGCTAAGGACTTGTTAATTTCTATTGCTATATGAAAATGATTTAGTTCTATGGACAACCTGAGCTTTCTAGAGTTAATATCCAATAGTGGTTTTAAAATATGAATAAATTTGAATTATTTATTAATATCAACCAACTATCCCTCTTAACAATACCTACCTGGCTACAGCCTTTCTAAAAACAAAATGAAGATTTTTCTATCATGGAAAAGGACCTCCAAGAGCTACCTGTTCAACTTCATTTATTTATTTATGTTTGGCTGGCCCTGATTTGAACCAGGATGTATGCCAGGGCAGCTGGGGTAAGATGACACTACAGGGATATGAAAAATTCATAACTATAAAGTATCAGGTAATGAATAACAAATGTATTCACTATTTTGTACATTACATGACAGCTAGCTTTAAAATGCTACATATTTTTTCTTACAGTGAGAGCTCATTATAAAAGTATTAATAGAGATTTTTATTACCCATCCAGGAACTTTTAGAAGGCTAGACAAGACACTAGAAAGAAGGTTGTTTTAACTTATGCAATTGTTGATGTTAACATTCCAAATACAATTTCACAATTTGTAGTTTTATAACTAAACATAAAAAAATGTGTAAACTTGTCAAGTAAATTTGTTTGAAATTTAAAATTTTTAGATGGACAAAGAAGACCCGTGAATATTTGGTTCAGTTGTATCAACATTATAATATGTTAACTCAATTCTTAAAAATTGGATATGAGGTCATTTTTTTAAGTTTTAGACAACTGATTTTAGAATCATCATGAATGAACTTTTGATTTCTTTTCACCTGTCATTGTTGGCAAAAATCAATGTTGAATTTTGACAAAAGCCCTTATATGCAATTACATAATGTGACCTTGAAATTTCTCATCTATTAACTCTTTTGTGTCTTAATCTACTTTATGGGAGTAATAATGTATTTAACAATCAAGAAAAAATTCTAAAGAGGAAAAAACTATTCAAAACATTCAGCTACTTGGTACAATTACATGGTTTATATATTTGTTGATTTTTTTGCTTTGGTGCAGCCCAGTCAAGTATTATTATACACAAAATATCCATGTGCAGTGTCTTGTTTGTACTTGAGGATTGGTAAAGACCGAACCATTTTGGAAAACTGGGCTTCACCATCCTATTTCAGAGAGCTGGTTTTCGAGGAAATGAGACAATATGGTTGACTTTTCATTAGGAAAAGTGAGGAAGAGATGTATTTTTATTTAGGTCAGTGGCATGTTTGGGTTTAACTCTTACTTAATAAGGAGTTAGGAGAAAGAATAAGGAGCCCACCATGTCAGAAAGAGTCAAGAGGTGCTGAACACTGGTGTTGCCATTTTTTTTAAGTTGATTCAAGCTAGAAAATCATTCTAACTTTAAAAAAACTCTGAAAAGAATGACTTTAAGGTCTCTGTGAACCTTCATATTTCATCATTTGTTAATTAACAAATATTAGTAAAACATCAACTATGTGAATAATGAAAAACTAGATAGTGTATATGGTAAGATGTGACACCATTCCTATTTTTAAAGAATGTTAAAATATGATCTGAATGACAAGTTAAATTTTTAGCGTATTATATTATGCATAGGGAATTACTGAACACAGTATGCAGCAGTCTCATGTGTCCATCTGGAAATTCAGACCTCAAGATAAATATATTTAGCTTATTCTTAGGATTAGTTATGAAAATCTGTTAGTTTTTAAAGACTATTTATTTGAGAGAGAATAAGTGACTGTAGGGCGGGGCAGAGTGAGAGGGAGAGAGAGAATCCCAAGCCAACTCCCCACTGAGTGGAGAGCCCAACAAGGGCTTGAACTCATGACTCTGAGATCATGACTGGAGCCAAAATCAAGATTCAGATGCTTAACTGACTGGGACACCTAGGCACCCCTATGAAATGCTGTTATGACTGGAATGTTAATGTAAATAAATTCATATACATGTAAGAAATGTAGAAATGAAAAAGCTAAAATTAAAGAAATTTCCTGAGTAGTGATTGTGATTTGATGAATTGACTGTTACAGGTATTTTTCTACACCACCCTGGTGGTAGATTCTGAGGGCATGATATTGACAATATTTTTTTTCATAGATCAGTCTAATTTATAGGCTTCACTTATTAATTGGCAAATATTTATTGAGTATATATTGTGTCTCTATGCATTATTCAAGGCACTGGAAATAAAGGGATAAATAAAAAAGACATGGTTCCTCTTGCTAACATGAATATTTTGGAGTAAATTCTAACCATCTTATGGTTCCATTTACTATTAGTAGAGCTGTGACTTACAAACCTGTATGATGTCAATATCTCATGTGGCAAAAGTGCTTCCATGGAGCACTTCATGTGAGCTTTTGTTCCCCTGGCTGTCCCCCTTTTCTTTTGCTTTATTCCATCTACATCTGTCATAGTTTACTCAGCTTTGTCTCATGCATTCATTTACTACCTATTTTTGAGCACCTGGGATATTCCAAGCACTGTTTTCATCTCTGGTTATGCAGAGGTAAATATAGACAAAAGACTATACAGAAAAGCTCCTCAAATTAAATCTTAGTTAATGCCCACACTGAAAAGATGAAAACAGTAGGAGTTACTTTTGGAGAGAATGTGGAATAAATATTCATGGCAGTAGATGGAGACAACTGATAAAAAGTTGTTAATATCAAGAAAAATTTCAATATGAAACAGATGTTTAAAAGATACGAGGTATTAAGACAAAGTCTGATAACACTTTTTGTGGCTAATAACTCATGAAAGTAAAGAGAAAATTAAAAAAAATCAAGACAATTAACCAAATAATTTAGGACAACTTTATTTTCTCCCTAAGAAATAACTACATGTGACAGAAAAATGATGCCTGATTTTTCTTTTCCATTTTCTAATTCTTTCATTTCAGTCTGGCAAAGATATTCTAGATTGTTATAGAAACCAAGTTATAGGCTGATGGCAAAAGCTGGAATATAAATTCAATGAAATACTATATAAATCCAGCATGTATTAATCAGACAACTGCAAATCAGTAAAGTAGTGATAAAGTAGCAAATCTCTGCTTATTTTTGCTTGTTGTAGGAATTTTCGGTGACATCTTTTTTTCCTGACTTTAGTATCAGTGACTTAACATCAATTGCATAGCATTTTAACAACATAAAATATCTTCAAATAGAGATACAATTTCAACATTTTAATTATTTGTTTTAATATTTGTGATAATATATGCCATTAACTATAGAATCACCATTTTCTCTTATGACAATCAGAAATAAAACTTCTGAATAAACTTAGGTTAAGAATTGAAAAAAATCATCTAATCTAGGTGACATTAATGTGCAAATTTTCCATAATATGTTGCCTGAAATGTTGAGAAATATTAAGGAATTCTGATCAAGTATGTTGGAATGTACTGGTTTGAACAAGGTAAAATAAACTTTTTATTACAAGCCACCTCAGAAATCTGACAGATCATAGAATCCAAGGGGTATAGATTGTTTTTATTTTATTCACCTTTATACATTTAGTGTGAGATTCTCAGTAAATTTTATTTTAATCAATAAATACCAGAATGCAAGTGATTTTCCAGAATGAGAGTGAAAATACGCAGTCATTGCCAAACACATTTGGCCACAGGACCTTTTTTTTTTTTTTTTTTTTTTTTTTGCTGTACAGACACACTTTGAAAAATGCTATTGTTGATATAATTCATGGAAGAAGAGCTGATATTACTAGGAATACTTTGCCCAAACTTCCTCTAGAGCCAATTGATTAAAAAAAAAAAGTCTGTTGTAGAGAAAATTTAATAAGCATCCAATGAATTTCTACAGCTCAGTTATTATGTAAAGTAGTAAGAATATAAAGATGCCTTGAATCAAATCCCTGCCTTCCAGATTTTTTTCCACAGAGCATTAAAACAATATCTGCTTACATGGTTTACTGTACTATAAGCACAAGTATGCATAGGATGCTTTAGAAGCCCAGATAGGAGGCTCTTTGCACAGCTGGGTGTTCAGCGATAGCTTTGGGAAGACCTGAGTGTGTAGGAGTAGGCATTAGCCATGTGGGAGTAGCAATAGCATTGTAGGTGGCGGTGTCGGGGGGGGGGGGGGCGGTTCAGTGGTTAAAGTGGGTAAAACAAAATTTTCAGGAAACTCCTGGAGGAAGAAGTCAGGGAGTAGGCAAAGGTGAAGCTGACAGTACACAAAAGATCTCAAAAGATGTTTGAAAACTGTGCTTAGATGTATGCTCAACAAAGAGCCAAGTATTATGGGAGCCTCCAAAGTGCATGATGCATCTCCAGAGATCAGCTATAAACACAGGAAAAGTTAGGAATAGATATAAGTGGCAGTTTGAGGCAGCAATAAATGGGGAATCAAGCAAGAGAAATGCCAAATAGCATTTGCTATACACATACTATGTGCCAAGCACTTTGCACTTGTTATTCAATTTAACCCACTTAATAAGGATATGGATTTGGTAACCACCATGAACTGCTGGCACAGAAGTCGAGAGGCAATATACTATACTGTATAAGAACAGAGACTCTGAAGCCAAGAAGCTGGAGTTGGAATCCTGTTTATACCACATATGATGTGACCTTGCACACTTCATTGAAGAGCTAAAGAGAAAGAGATAAAGATACATGTATTGTGCATCAGTCCTTCAGGTGGAAGGACTCAAAGCACCCTCTATTTTACAGGGCCACTGTATGGAATAAATAAGTTAATAAATGTAAAGCATATTAAACAGCATCTGACACATGGTAAGGACCAGATAGTTACTGTGTTTATTATAGAACAAGTAACTTGCCCAGTCTTATAGCTATTTTATAGTACAGTCAGGATTTATCTCCAGTCTATCTGACTTCAAAGTCCAGGCTCTGTTTTCAGTGTCTCCAGACAATCCATGATTAATTTCTAAATATATTGTACAGACAAGAATATCCAGGAGAGCTCAGAGCTAGGAGAATTCACTCCAGGTTAAGATAGATCTCTATTAAAGAGGAGGGGTCTGAGGGAAGCCCTAAAGATGAATGGAATTTTGAGAAAGAAGGAAAGGAGGGGGCATATGAAGTGAATGTATTGGCATGAATAGAGGTATAATGTTAGAAAAGTGCAAATAACTGTAACTTGATATTCTTTCTTCTGATTTGGTAATCCTAACAGAAGTATACCGGGTAAAATTAATATAAATGGAAAATATTAACCTGAAATCTCACCACTCTAGTCATGAATGTTTATTTTATCATCTTTTATGTTATCAAGCATTTATCCACAGAGAAATATACTATTTTTATCATTATGATAATGTGAAAAATCACTCTTAAACTATTGGTTAGTTGAGCACTCTATGGCATGTTTCTCTTCCTATACTATGCAGCAGTTGAAGTCACTGAATTGTTATATGCTGAATCTTGTAAATACATATATATGTGTATATATACATCTATGTTTATACACACATTTAAGCTCACACACATATAAGATCCTCTAGTATATGTCCTAATATTTAAATGAGATTTATTATTCTTTTTAAGATTTTATTTGTTTATTCATGACAAACAGAGAGAGGCAGAGACAGGAGAAGCAGGCTCCGTGAGAGGAGCCCGATGTGGGACTCAATCCCAGGACTCCGGGACCATGCCCTGAGCCAAAGGCAGATGCACAACCACTGAGCCACCCAAGCATCCTTGTGCTTCATTATTCTGAAGCATGAGTGATATTGTTGGATCACAATATAAAATGAAGGAGTTGATTAAGCATTTGTGTCAGTGAAGACTTTTTCTTAGTTTTAAGAGTAGAAAACTGTATATTACTTTAAAATCAATGCATTAGGAAAAAATAATATCAGTACATTAGGAACAATTAATTGACTTTCTTAACTGTAAATAGCGGGGTCTAAAAAAGTTTTTATGTTGAGCTCAGGGGAATGCTAGTAGCTGAGACTCAAATTTTACCGTATGTTGGTAACTCCATACCTATTCATATCTAATATAATAATAGCTAATATTTATGGGTGCTTATGGAGTATTTCAGGCAATTTTCTGGGCATTTCTGAATACTTAATTTCTAAGGTTTAATTTTCAAGTCAATTCAATGAGATAGATGGTTAGGAAATTGAAATAAGAGAAGTTAAGTAACTTTCTCAAATCCAGCTTGAAATATTCTCAGTGGCCAGAGGGATGGAGTGCTCTAATTGTCCAGACATAGATCATGTGCCCACCCCAGTGATGATCTGAATGGTGCAGGGACTGAGTGTCACCAAAAGCACAAGACAAACGGGGAAGATTTCAGAGCAGGCATAGTGATAGATGTCTGCTACTGGAATCCACTTAAGGAATATAAAGTTTTCCAGCACCTTTTTGCTTTCCTCCAAATAAAAATAGAAACTTTTTGAATGAGTAAAATTAAGACAAAAATGAAAGTGCAAAAATGGTAGATTGTTCTTATTTGATATGATAAGTGTATATGCTTACCACTTAGATTGCTGACTTAATAGAAAAATTATTTTTTTTATTTTTTTATTTATTTATGATAGTCACAGAGAGAGAGAGAGAGGCAGAGACATAGGCAGAGGGAGAAGCAGGCTCTATGCACCAGGAGCCCGATGTGGGATTTGATCCCGGGTCTCTAGGATCACGCCCTGGGCCAAAGGCAGGCGCTAAACCGCTGCACCACCCAGGGATCCCATTAATAGAAAAATTAAATGAGAAAATTGGCATTGCCCGGTAGCCACTAAAATGTAAGCTGTGCATGTTTGGAGAATAGCAACATAAAGGCAGAATTTTAATCTCTAAATCTGAAATTACATTCATCTGTCTATTTGCAACCTAACTAGCATGGAGCCTGCTTCTCCCTCTGCCTCTGTCTCTGTCTCTCTCTTTCTCTCTCTCTTTCTCTCTCTCCTCCTCCTTCCTTTCCTCCCTCCCTCTCTGTGTCTCTCACGAATAAATAAAATCTCAAAAAATAAAAAATAAAATATCCAGGCCAGCTCTGGATAAGAGTTTGTCTAGCCCATCCTTTACCAAATTAGACTCGTTCACCTGCCAAATTTATGAACTGTATTCTCTAATAATTTTTAAATTAACTAAACTTTTAAATTAATAACTTTTGTCTCAAATGGATTATTTTAAAATTTAGTGTTATAAATGAAGGTAGATATTTTCCATATTTTTAAATAAGATTATTTCAAATTAAAAAAAAACATGCCTTTGTAGTATCAAATTTCAAATGTTATGTCATCCGTGATAGTCATATTAGATATTAGAAAACACTGTGTCTCTTTCAAGAACTTAATATGCAAAGCTTCCTTGGCCTTGACATTCTTTAAATCCTCCTCATTAACAACAGGCGGTATTACATTGTGGGTCTTATCTTTGAACAATATCTGACCTCTTCTATAAATGATGTCAACAAGCATAGCACACATTCTGTAAAAAAGTAATAGTCATCTGTTCTTCAATTTATAGTATGTTTGGAGATTGTCAATTTTTTGCAATTAAGGTTTAAAAAACATACAAAAATATTTCAAAAAAGATATAGAAAAATAAACTTACTATTTTATTTTCATTTCCAAGTTTTTATTTAAATTCCAGTTAGGGGAGCCTGGGTGGCTCGGTTTGTTAAGTGCCTGACTTTGGCTCAGGTCATGATCCCAGGGTCCTGGGTTTGAGCCCCACCTTGGCTTCTCCCTCTCACTCTGTTGCTTGTGCACTCTCCCCCCTCTGGCTTTCTCTCTCAAATAAATAAAACCTTTAAAGAAAAAAAATGTATATTTAAAAAATAAATTCCAGTTAGTTAACATAGAGTGTAATAGTAGTTTTAGGTGTAGAATTTAGTGACTGAACACTTACATACAGCAGCAGTGCTCATCACAAGTGTACTCCTTAATCCCCATCACCCATTTCACCCATCCCCCCACTTCCAGCAATTCTCACTTTGCTCTCTATAGTTAAGTCTGTTTTATGGTTTGCCTCTCTCTTTCTCCCCCTTATGTTCATTTGTCTTGTTTCTTAAATTCCTCATTTGAGTAAAATCACATGTGTTTGTCTTTTTCTGACTGATTTATTTCGCTTAGAAAAATATACTCTAGTCCCATCCATATCTTTGCAAATGGCAAGATTTCATTCTATTTTATGGCTGAGTAATATTCCATAATACACACGCACCCTTTTCTTTTTTTTTTTTTAACAAGATTTTATTTATTTATTCATGAGAGACACACAGAGAGAGGCAGAGACACAGGCAGAGGGAGAAGCAAGCTCCAAGCAGGGAGCCTGATGTGGGACTCGATCTCAGGACTCCAGGATCACGTCCTGGGCTGAAGGCAGACACTCAACCGCTGAGCCACCCAGGCGTCCCCACACCCTCTTCTTTATCCATTCTTCAGTTGATAGACATTTGGAATCCTTCCATAATTTGGCTATTGTGGATAATGCTGCTTATAAATATCAGGGTGGATGTGTCCCTTTGAGTCAGTACTTTTGTCTCCTTTGGGTAAATATCTAGCATTGCAATAGCTGGATTATGGAGTAGTTCTATTTTTAACTGTTTGAAGAATGTCCATATTGTTTTCCAGCATGGCTGCATCAGTTTGCATTCCCACAAAAAGTTTGAGAGGGTCCCCCTTTCTCCACATCCTCGCCAACATCTGTTGTTTCCCATGTCGTTCATTTTAGATATTGTGACATATGTGAGATGATCTCATTGTAGTTTTGATTTGTATTTCCCTGATGGTACATGATATTGAGGATCTTGTCATGTGTCTGTGAGCCAGATGTATGTCTTCTTTGGAGAAATGTCCATTCATGTCATCTCATCTTTTAACTGGATTGTTTGTTTTTTGGACGTTGAGTTTTATAAGTTCTTTATACATTTTGGATACTAACCTTTTATCAGATACATCACTGCAAATATCATCTCCCATTCTGTAGGCTGCCTTTTAGTTTTGTTGATTGTTTTCTTCCTTTGCAGAAACTTCTTATATTGATGAAATTCCAGCAGTTTATTTTGCTTTTGTTTCCCTTGCCTCTGGAGATGTATCTAGAAAAAAGGTGCTATGGCCGAGGTAGAAGAGGTTGCTGCCTGTGTTGTCCTCTAGGATTTTTATGTTTCCTGTCTGACATTTAGGTCTTCCATCCATTGTGAATTTATTTTTGTGTGTGGTGTAAGGAAATGATCCAGGTTCATTCACTGGTTGTATTTTCCAGTTTTCCCTACACCATTTGTCCTTTTTTTATTTTTAAAGATTATATTTTTTTGAGAGAGACAGAGAGAGTGAGAAAGAGCACAAGCAGGAGGAGAGGTAGAGGGAGATAGTGAAGCAGACTCCCTGCCGTGCAAGGAGCCCAACACGAGGCTCAATCACAGGACTCTAGGATCATGACCAGAGCCAAAGGCAGATGGTTAACCTACTGAGCCACCCAGGGACCTCTGTGTGCTTTTTCCATTGGATATTGTTCTTGCTTTGTCAAAGATTACTTGACCATACATTTTTGGGTCCATTTCTAGGTTTTCTGTTCAGGACCATCGATCTGTGTGTTTGTTTTTGTGCCAGTACCATAGTGCCTTGATAATTATAGCTTGGTAATACAGCTGAAGTCTGGAATTGTGACCCCTCCCTCTTTTCTTTTTCGACATTACTTTGGCTATTCACTGTCTCTTGTGGTTCCATACAAATTTTAGGATTATTTGTTCTAGCTATGTGAAAAATGCTGCCGGTATTTTGAAAGGGATTGCATTAAATGTGTAGATTACTGTAGATAGTATAGACATTTTAACTGTATTTGTTCTTCCAATCCATGAGAATGGAATGTCTTTCCATTTCTTTGTGTCCTCATCAATTTCTTTAATCAGTGTTCTGTAGTTTTCAGAGTATAGATCTTTCACTTATTTGGTTAGATTTATTACTAGATATCTTATAGTTTTTGGTTTAAATATAAATGGGATTAATATCTTGATTTCACTTTCTGAGGCTTTTTGTGCAGAGAAATGCAACAAATTTCTAAACATTGATTTTTATATCCTGTGACTCTTCTGAATTTGAAAATCAGTTCTGGCAACTTTTTTTTTGTCTAGTCTTTTGGGTTTCCTACATAGAGTATCATGTCATCTACAAATAATAAAAGTTTAGCTTCTTCATTGTGGATTTGGATGCCTTTTATTTCTTTTTGTTGTCTGATTGCTGAGGGTAGGACTTCCAGTACTATTTTATGTAACAGTGATGAGAGTAGACATCTCTCTCTTGTTCCTGACCATAGAGGAAAAGCTCTGTTTTTCCCCATTGAAGAGGGTATTAGCTATGTTTTTCATATATGTTGTTTATTAAGTTGAGATACGTTTCCTCTATCACTACTTTGTTGAGGATTTTTATCATGAATGGATGTTGTACTTTGCCAGATACTTTTTCTGCATGTGTTGAGAAGATCAAATGGCTCTTATCCTTTCTTTCATTAATCTTGAAATTAATGTTGATTGGTTTGTGAGTATTGAACAATGCATGCGTCTCAGGAATAAGTCCCATTTGGTGGTAATGAATGATTCTTTTAATTTAATCTTAGATTAAGTTTCCTAGTATTTTATTGAGAATTTTTCTATCCATGTTCATCAGGAATATTTGGCCTGTAGTTTTCTTTTTTTAGTGGAATCTTTGGTTTTTGACTCAGGTAATTCTGGCCTCATAGAATAGTTAAAATTTTTGCTTCCATTTCTAATTTTTAGAATAGTTTGAGAAGAACAGGTGTTAACACTTCGTTAAATGTTTGGTAGGATTTCCCTGTGAAGCTGTCTGGCCCTGGGCTTTTGTATATTGGGAGATTTTTTGATTACTGATTCATTTTCTTTGCTGGTTATTGGTCTGTTCCAGTTTTCTATTTCTTCCTCTTTCAGTTTTGGTAGTTTGTATGTTTCCATTTCTTCCAGTTTCTCCAATTTGTTAGAATATAATTTTTAATAATCTCTTAATACTTGTTTGTATTTCTATGATGTTCTTTGTTCTCTGTTTGTGATTTTATTGATTTGAGTCCTTTCTCTTTTCTTTTTGATAAGCATAGCTTGGAGGTTATAAGTTTTGTTAATTTTTTCAAATAACCATTTCCTGGTTTCATTTTTTTTAAAGATTTATTTATTTACTCATGAGAGACACAGAGAGAGAGGAGACAGACACAGGCAGAGGGAGAAGCAGGTTCCATGCAGGGAGCCCAATGTGGAATTCAATCCCAGGTCTCCAGGATCACACTCTGGGCTGAAGGTGGCGCTAAACCTCTGAGCCACCCAGGCATCCCTTGATTGATCTTTTGTACTTGGTTTTTGTTTGTATGTTTTTATATCATTTATTTCTACTCTTATTGTTATTTCTTTCTTCTGTTGGCTTTAGGCTTAACTTGTTCTTTTTCTAGCTCCTTTTGGTGTAAGGTTAGGTAGCTTATTTGAGATTTTTCTTGCTTTTTGAGGAGGGCCTATGTTGCTATATATTTCCCTCTAAGGACTGCTTTTGCTGCATCAGAAAGGTTTTGGACCATCATATTTTCATTTTCATTTGTTTCCATGTAATTTTTAAATTTATTCTTTATTTTCCTAGCTGACCCATTTATTTTTTAGAAGGATCTTCTTTAGCCTCCATGTATTTGTGGTCTTTTCAAATTTTTTCTTGTGGTTGATTTCAAGTTTCATAGTGCTGTGGTCAGAAAACATGCAGAGTATGATCTTAATATTTTTGTACTTGTTGAGGCCTGATTTGTGACCTCGTATGTGATCTATTCTGAAGCATGTCCCATGTGCACTTGAATAGAATGTATATTCTGCTGCTTTGGGATGAAATGTTCTGAATATATCTGTTAAGTCCATCTGGTCTAGTGTGTCATTCGAAGCCATTGTTTCCTTGTTGATTAGACCATCTGTCCATTGGTGTAAGTGAGGATGTTGAAATCCCCTAGTATTATTGTATTATTATTATTGAGTTCCTTTATGTTTGTTATTAATTGTTTTATATAATTGGGTGCTTCCAAGTTGGGGCATAAATATTTACAATTGTTAGATCTTCTTGTTGGATTGACCCCTTTATTATGATATAGTGTCCTTCTTCATTTCTTGTTACACTCTTTGGCTTAAAATCTAGTTTGTCTCATAAAAAATATTGCTGCTCTGGCTTTCTTTTGACATCCATTACATGGTGCCTTTTTCTCTATCCCCTTATTTCAGTTTACAGGTATCTTAAGGTATAAAATGAGTCTCTTTTAGGCAGCTTATAGGTGGGTTTTGTTTTTTTTTTAACCCATTCTGACACCCTGTGTCTTTTGACTAGAGCTTTTATTCCATTTACGTTCAGAGTAATTATTGATAAGTATTTAATGCCATTTTGTTACTTGTTTTGTCATTTTTTTTCTGGAGACTTTCTTGATTCCTTTCTAGTGTTTGTCACTTTTGGTCTTTCTTTCCCACTGAAACTGTCCCCTTTAATATTTCTTGCAGGGATGGTTTAGAATCCTTTAGTTTTTATTTGCCTGGGAAATTCTTTATCTCTCCTTCTATTCTGAGTAATAGCCTTGCTGGATAGATATTTTTGGTGCTATTTTTTTTTCCCCCATTCAGCACATTGAATACAACATACCATTTCTTCTTGCTTGCCAAGTTTCTCTGGAGAAATCTGGTGCTAACCTTACTTGTCTTCCCTTATAAGTTAAGGACTTCTTTTGCCTTGGTGCTTTTAGGATTTTTTTCCTTACATTTTATAAATTTAACTACAGTATGTCTCGGTGTCAACCAGCTTTTGTTGATTTTGATGGGATTTCTCTGTGCCTCCTGGATTTGAATGTCTCTTTTCTCCCCAAGATTAGGAAAGTTTTCAGCAGTAAACCTTCTGCCCTCTTTTTCTTCCAAGACTTGTATCATATGAATGTTGTTATGCTTTATGCAGTCATGGAGTTCCTTAAGTCTATTTTCATAATCCAATACTTTTATTTCCCTCTTTGTCGGCTTCATTATTTTCCATAATTCTGTCCTTTGTATCACTTATTTGCTCCTCTGCTTCTTCCATCCTTGTGGTCATTATATCCATTCTGTTTTGAATCTAGGTTATTGCATTTTTCCTTTTGGCCTGATTAGTTTCAGATCTTTTATCTCTGTAGTAAGAGACTCCCTAGTGTCTCCTATGCTTTTCTGAAGCCCAACTAGTATCTGTATGGTTGGTGCTTTAAGTTCTGGGTCAGGCATATTACTTGTATTTGTTTTGATTAGATACTGGGCCATGACCATTTCTTTTCTTTTGGGATTAATTCCTTTGTCTTGGCATTTTGTCTAGGTTTCTGTTCTTCTCTGTGTTAGGAAAGCCTGTTTCCTGATCCTGAGAGTAATATTTTTTATGAAGAAGTCATATACTGTTCAGGGCCTGGCACTTCAGGAATTGTCTCTGGTGCATGCTCTCTGCTGCTGAGTTATGGGTGCTCTATCCCTCAAGTCAGTCCTCTGCAAAGTTTCTCCTTGTCTGCAGTGGGCAGTGTTTGGCCCTTGGCCAGCATGTGGTAAGTTTTAACTGGGTGTGTTCTTGTCTGCTTGCTAAGAGATACCTGTTGCTATTTCCACTAACATTGGAGGTTGCAAAACTCTCATCAGTAGATGTGGTGGATGTCGGGGTTTGTGTTGGTCTTCTGGGGAAGAGGCCTGCTGCACTGGTGGTGAGGCACACTTACCTGAGGAAAGTGGTACCAGCAGAGAGCAGCTGGACTGGTGTAACCAGGTGAGGGCACCAGTGTTGGCTCTGTGTTTCTACTGAAGTTTGTTTATGCTGAGGGGTAGGAGAGGAAGTGGGGCCAGTGTGTTCCTTTGTACTAATAGAGGACCTGTAGTCCACACTTGCTGCTCTGAGGGAAGTGCTTTCAGAGTAGTGAATAATTTCCCCTGGTGTATCACAGGAATTTTTCAGATAGTGGGTTTCACACTGTGTGTCTCTGCATCTCTTACCTTCCTGGAGCAGCCAGCTCCTGCCTTTTAAAATTCTAAACTTCAGGGACTTGGTGTAGGGGGCACCTGCCATGGTACCTTGGGAATGAGTCTCTCTGATCTGACCTAGAAGAACATATGTGCCAGAGCTCAGGGCTGTGAGATTTGGAGCTAGCTGGCTAACCAGCCAGTGTCCCAGTTAACTACTCTAAGCAGGGGTCTCTATGTCTATGCTGAGAAGCAGGGAAGAGAAATCATTGCAGCCAGTTCCTCTGTCCCAGGAGAGGCAAGGCTACCTCTCACAGATGTGCTAAAAAACAAAACAAAAACAAAAATTCATAAAACAAACAAACAAACAAACAAAAAAACACTCTCTCCCTGTGTCAGTTAGGTTTAGGTAATTCTCAGATGGCACAATCTGCTCTGGGATTGTTTGCATTCCTCTGCTCTTGGAGTAAAGCAGTGTTCTCAGATCTCTATCCCAGTCAAGCCCTCAGACCTCTGAAACTCCAGTCTTTTATCCTCCCTGTTACAAAACTCATGAAATCCGGTGCCTATCTGTTTCTCTCCAAACCATATCTCCGCGCTTCCTACCTTCCATGAAATGGACCATTTTCCCCCTATAGTTTGGGCAGAAAAGAGTTCATCTTAATTTCTTCTCATTCTTAACCCCAGAATTCAGACTTATCTCAGCATGCAATCCCCCAAGTTGGGAAAGTCAGAGCTTATTTGTCCCAGCAAATATTACTGATTGCCGAGTACTGGGAAGGAAAGAGATACATAGGTAAAGGTTGGGGTGGAAAGGTGGAAAGATGGCTTAGAATTGCTGTCCACTCTTTGGAAGTTATGAACTGAAATTAAAGCCATTGAAACAAAAGTGGAGCCATTGTTCCACTTTCCCTGAGCAAGAATCGTTTTCCTCTAATAAAGAGGAGACTGCTTATGTCTACCTTGTCTTGAGTTCCTATTCTGTTTCCTGAAAGACATCCCAAAATACACTGGACCCAAAGTGGAAATTTGCATAAGTTTCCAAGATAGGAAGCAAATATTATGAGGCTTCAGGTGGACTGGAGTATCTACAATTTTACTCCTCTCTGAAACTTACACATGGTATCATTTTATTTTATATAGTTTTTTATTGGTTTATTTATTTGCTTGTTTATTGTTACACACATCTGCCTCTACTTCTGACACACTGTGAGTTGGGAGTCATATAACATTTATCTCTATACTATGAACAAGAAGATTTGTTATCTTTTGGGATTGTTGTAAGGATTAAATAAATTAATTCCTTTAACATATTTTGAATAATATGAGGCTCATAAACCTTAATAAAGGTTAGCCATTGTTTCGACTAGACCACAAAGAACTGATGAATTGTCCAAAATCCACTTCTCCCTAGATTGCTTGACCATATTGAAACTTTTATCTTCATAAAAGAGTTTACTATGGGGGCAGCCCCGGTGGCGCAGTGGTTTGGTGCCACCTGCAGCCCGGGGTGTGATCCTGGAGACCCGGGATCGAGTCCCACATCGGGTTCCCTGCATGGGGCCTGCTTCTCCCTCTGCCTGTGTTTCTGCCTCTCTCTCTCTCTGTCTCTCAATAAATAAAATCTTAAAAAAAAAAAAAAAAAAGTTTACTATGTAAGGAGCTGTTTGAAAAGGTTTTTTTTTTTTTTTTTTCCTTTCTTCCCTCTCTAGTCTTAACCAGTCTAATGGAAATAGGAGTGCATTGAACAGAGTATCAGTTCTGTAGGTCACTGTCTATTTGCATGAATTATAGTACTGCTAATGAACCTGTGCCTCATTTAGAAAACCCCACATATTCTTTTAAACAGAAATTGTGCTGAAATGAAAGCCATTTTAGCAGAAAAACAAATTTTACCTGGTCACTATTTTCTATTTCCTAATAATAATGAGAGCTATCAATTTAAAACTGAGTAACTGTGTGTGACATGGTTCTAAGAGATTTTGTGTTTGATCATTTGTTTAATTTTCAGATCAGATCATCCTTATGAAATGGGTGTGTTAATCTCCATTTTATAAGTTGAGGTGCAGATAAGTTAAATAATCGTGCAAAGATTAAAAAATAATGAATTATAGAGTTTGAATTTAAGCCAGGACTACATGTTCATGTTTTATCTATTAAAATATCCTAGATATTTTTCTTTTGGATCCTATTTTTTAATATATTGAGATGGAAAAGTATTTATACCGTGTTTTTATACTGCAAGCATTTTTATTCTTAACATCTTGATAAAATCATTCTATTCCTTTTTATATCTAACTTCATAAAATTGTGCTTAAATTACTCACTAGATTTTTTTCCCCCTATGTAAATCTGAATTGATATTAGGAGGAGTAAAACATTCTTTCCATGTTCAAATATTTTGGTCTCTCTGAATATTCCCCTTGAGGGGTTCTCTTCCTCTATACCTCATAAATCATGTAATCACTATCCGATTTTGTCATGTCAACTAAGTAGTTATAGATATATCACTAAGTGACATGTGATTTATAGTTCTGGTAGGTAATCTCCGATGGCAAATATCCTTTAATGTCTTTTTCCATAGGACTAAGTGCCCTTTATTAGTGATTTCTAGAAGTTCTAAAAAATTGAATAATAAATTAAAAAAAATAAAATGTGATCAGAACTTGTTCAGTGCATTCACTCAGGCAGTGTATGTGTGTATGTGTGTGTGTTCTGACATCTCACCATTTGATTAAATTTTTATTCCATTTAGTTTAAAAGGAAAATAAAACAATTCCCATTTACAACCAGAGAAACATGGGATTACTATACTGTTTTTCTAAGTCTCAGCTTTCAGAAGTTTTCTCTAATATTTTTAATGAGATATTCATATTGTTCTTTTAATTTTAAAAAATGACTAGCAGTTAATTATTATAGCAAGCTATTTAAAGATACTATTTTAATAAGAAAAGTGCTACACAAAAGAATTATAGTAATTCTCAAGGCAATTTGAATAGCTGGAATCTGAGAACAAACATTTGATTTAGTAAGGCTCATGCATTCTCTAAAAGATACTAGAAATAAAAATATTTTAAATGATTAACAGTCTGTGAAATTATAGCTAATATTAACTAACCTGTCTCTAATCTTTATGATTGAGGAAATGTCCATTGATTTCACCAAAAAAGCAACCCAAAACAAAAAGCACAATTTTGACAAACCACATTTCATCCTTCTCTTAAACTTGACTCTTTAATGTCCTTTAGCCATATCTCTTTACACTTCTCTCTGTCAGGACATGTCAGGTTCCCTACAACATTACTGAGACTTGAATTCAAGGGTGTGTGGTATATTAAGAGTAAGATATACTCTTTGAAAAAATGGGTAAAGAAGCAGTAAAGCAAGGAAGGAATGTACACTGAAGGATGATGATTTTCAGATAAAGTGTAGCCTTAGTCTGGTCTGCAGGGGGAGGATGCTAGACCATGAACCAGAGTTGTGCCTTTTACCCACTCATCTATCCATCAATTTCCTACTAAGAGTGTGGTGTGAAGAAATCTTAATTTCTGTTTGCTGTATTTATGTATGTATTTGTAAGTGTGTTGTTAAAATTTAATGAAATTTAGTATACATATTTCTTGAGATTTTGCTTTCAATACTTTCTCAGTGTGGCTTGGGGACTGTTACCAGTATAGAGGTTTATGTAACTCTTCATAAGAGTTGTATAATATTCCAAGACAAAGTGTCATCATGTAATGGTTATAAATTCTCCATTGTTGTAAAAATTTTACAAATATTTAAGTACAAAAACTAAAGCAATAAACAAGATTCTAGCTTCCCTTTGTGTATATTTCTATGGAGGGGTGCTAGAGTGTTAATACACTGATGAGGGTAGAGGAGATGAAAGGTAAGTAGATTTTTTTAAAAAAATTCTTATTTCCCCCAACTGTTTTTTTTTTTTTTCAGTTTTCAGAACAAGTATTCTTTTTTAAAGTAGAAATAATACTGAGAGTTGACCAAGTGGTAATAAAACCACAAATTAGTAACAAAACCAGATAACAAACCCTCCCTAGAAAACTTTGAAACTGTCTATTAAGGCTTGCATCAAAGAAATTGAAATTGAGGAAGTTCTAAAGATAATGACAGTGAAAGCCTTTGTGTCACAATCTAGGGAATACAATTAAGCACAGTACAAAAGAAAACCAATAGTATTAAGTGCTTATAGGAAAAGTGAATAAAGGGATTAATGCATAAATAAAATATTTTAAAAGAAACAAAAAGTGAGCAAAACAGATGACAAAAAATAAAATATTAGGAAAAGAAAAATAACAAACCAATAATTGAATGGAAATAATTTAAAATCATTAAAATGTAAAATCCTAGAGAAATTGAATCAAGAAGGGGAAGAAAACATATATATAAAATAATAAGAAAATAATCCACTTAATGTCAGAAAATTGTTTAAAACTTTTTAACAAATTACTTTGTAGCATTAATTAAATTTGAAAACATAATGTAATAGATGGTTTCTTAATAAAAATATAATTCCCCAAGATCAATCTCTAAAAGAAAGTTTAGTTATATCAGTTTCTATACAAGAAATATAAAGTTATCATTCGACAAAAACAAAAAACACTAGGAATAAGAGGTTACACAGGGGACTTCATTTTTGTCAAAATTTCGTTTTGGTCAAAATTATCAGTGAACAGTAGCATTGCTTTACATTTTGTTGAATATAAGTTGGGTGGGCAATCTTTTCCTGTATTTATGGTTTATGTCATGGACAACTTTGTTTTTACATATACTATTTGTTGATTAGGTATGTTGCCAATATTTTATTACAGTCTGTTACATGCTTTTTAACTTTGTTATGGCTCCTTTAAACAGAATTGCACAATATCAATGTAATCAACCCTGTAGTCTTTCTTTATGGTTGAGTTGTTGCTCTTTATCAGGAAAGACTTCTTCACCCCAAATTAGAAGCTAAAGAAGTTCCCCTTGTGTTTTCAATACTTCAAAAGTATTCTTAAAAATAATTTCTGAAATCTGTCTAGAATAAATTATTGCATATTATGTGACATAAGGATCTAAACTTAGGCTTTCCTTCATATATATCCCATTGTCCTAATATTATAATTGGTATTTTCAACAGAGACTTAAAGTCTCGCCTTTAATATAATCATAAATGTTATCCTCATGTATTTCTCTGGAGCTCTGTTCCATTTAATTATTTGTCAACTTCTGTACTACTGGATGACATTTTATTTTGTAGTATCTTCATTAATTTTTCTAACATCTATGAAATACATGCATAAAAGATAAATTAGACATTAGAGTAAGATCATAATGAAATACAGTGTCTCCTGCTCTGTTACACTAAACTGCCAGAGGGAGGTATCACTTTCAACTGTATTTTTATTGTTTCTTAGAGTGTACTTCTAAATTATAGAAATAAATTTCAATTTATTGATATATATATATATATATTTATATGAACCTTATGTATTAATTCTATGTCCTGAATAGTTAGTTTGCTTTGATTCTCCTTGTTTCCTCTCCTTCATCCCAATGTATTCACATCACTAGTTTTAGATATTTTCTTGTTTTGGGTAGATATCATTTTTGGAACCTGAAAAGATATAGTTACTCCATTATTTTTGTTCCATTCATTATGGAGTGATCTCTTAAATCTTACACTATGATAGAAGGGTATTAGCATTTCTAGAACTCATCTCTTTCATTTTTCAATTGCTTTCACTTCTTAACTGAGTTTACCTCTTAACTTTATAAATTGATACTAAGTCAAATATCAATAAACCGTATTAGGGCTACATAAATATTTCTTACTGAAGATCAAAGTAGTTGATAGTAATGCATTTTACTTCTCATGCTTATTTTTAAAGGTATTTTAGCTACTTTGTTTTTTACTTTATTAGAGTCCAGTAGTTATTCTAGTATTTCTAGAATAATGTCAAGTGTGTAAAATCTCTTTTTTGCTTACAAACACTTCTTCAAATACTCTGCCTCCTGATCTAGTACTCACTGGACCTATTGTTTATCCCAAGATGTCTCATAATAATTCTTGTTCAGTGGATTCTGTTCTTGTTTTGTCTCCTATATTTTACTTTGTTTCAATTCTCCTACTTTTACATTAATTTCTCTGGTAAGAAACTTCTTTCATGTCTGAAATGTTTATATTTGCTGTCATACCCTATTCTGCACTATATTCTATATTCCAGTGGGGCTTTTCAAAATGTTAATGTCATTGTGATTGCAAAACCTTTATAAGTGATCAGTTTCTTTCTCCTCTTTTTCTCTATCTTTTGGAAAGCTTTATCACTTTTCTTTTGTTGTTAGACTTCTGAAATATTGTGTCAATGTATTTTGATGGAAGCCTTTGTTGATATATTTTATTTGGGTTACTGAATATTGAATGATTTTCTTAATTTTTAAAGTTCATGTATTTCCTTTAATAAGAAAACCAGTAACAACAACATTAATAGAATTGGCATTTGCATAGCACTTAATGAAGGCATAGACATTGTACAGTTTATTGAATTTTTATATAAGCCTATAAACATATTGAATACTGTGCTTGCTCTGGAATGTTACCTTGTACTTCTTTCTAGTCAATTTCCCTACCTGGCTACACATAACTAGTATTCTGATTTCTGTCTCTATAGAATACTATTGACTCCTTTGGATTTCATAGGAATGGAACAATAAAACACACTTTTTGTGTCTGGCTCTTTCCATTATCACATTTTTTTGTGATTAATACAGTTAGATTAATCATTATCCATGTTTATTACTGAGTGGTAATTTACTGCATGGATATACCATGGATTAGTCATTATTTTCTTGGTGGATATTTGATTTTCTTCTAATTTTTAGTTATTTAAAAAAATGCTTTTATGTACATTTGCAGGAAGTCTTTGACCATGTGCTTTCCTTTACCTTTGGTAAATAACAGTAGAAAGTTTGAGATATATGGTGGGTATATGCTTAACTTTTTAATAAATATGCAAACTTGTCCAGAATGATATTACTATTCACATTTTGTCAAGTAGTGCATGAACACTACATTGTTTCAAATCACATCAACACTGTGGTCATCTTTTTAATTGCAGACATCCTAATAGGTAGTTACTATTGTACTGTGGTTGTAATTAAACTTAATGGTAACTCTTTTTTAATGGGCTTGCTGGGCATTCGTCTATCTACTTTGATAAAGAATATGTCTAAATCTTTTGGTCATTATAAATAGTGTGTTATTTTTTAGAACAGTTTAAGGTTCACAGCAGAATTGAGGGAAAGGTACAAATATTTCCCATATACTTCTACTTCACATATGCATAGAGTCCCCATTATCAACATCCCTTACCAGGGTGATGGATTTGTTATAACTGATGAAGCTACATTAATGAACATCAATAATCACCCCAGTCCATAATTTGTTTTTGAGTTTACTCTGATGTTTTATGCTCTATGTGGTTGGGAAAGTATGAAATGATGTGTATTTATCATCTTGGTATCATGAAAGAGTCTTGTCACTTCTCTAAAAATCCTCTGTGCTATCACTTACTTATCTCTACCCACCATCTCCAAACACTGGCAACCACTGGTCTTTTTATTTTCTTCATAATTTGCCTTTCCCAAAATACTATGTGTTTGGAATTATACAGTATGTGGTCTTTACAGATTGGTCTATTTCAAACTCATAATATTCTCTTAAAGTTCTATGTTTTGTCATGGCTTGATAGTTAAGTTCTTTTTAGCACTTAATAATAATAATTAATCAGTTTTGTGGATATACTACTGTTTATTTGTTCATTCACCTACTGAAAGGCATCTTGGTAACTTCCAAGTTTTAGCAAATATGAATAAAACTACAAATATTCATGTGCATATTTTTATATGTACATAAAATTTCAGTTCCTTTGGGTAAAAACCAAGGAGCATGATTTAGGTCTTTCTCGATCTGTATCGTTTTTATTTCCTTTCCCTGTCATATGGCATTAGCTAGAACTTCCAATATGATGTCACAAAAGTATTTGTGACAGAGGACATCCTTACTTTGTTACTGATCTTAATGAGAAAGCATGAGTTCCTTATGTATTACGGTAGCTCTAGGCTTTTTGTGTATCTTCTTTTGAGTTGAGTAAGTTCTCCTCTATTCCTACTGAGTCTTTATCATGAACAGCTATTGGATTTTATCAAATGCTTTTTCTGCATTTATTGATACGGGCATGTGATTTTATTTTTTAGGTTATTGGTGTGATGGTTTATATTCATTCATTTCAAGTGTTGAAATAGACTTGAATATCAGGGATAAACACCACCTGATCATGATTTATAATTCTTAATATACTCAATTTCAATCTTCTTTTGAGGATTTTTATATCTGTCTTCATGAGAGATACTGTTTTATAATTTTTTTCTTTCTAATGTCTTTGATTTTTGTGTGAAGATAATGCTGAACTCATACAATGAGCTAGGAAATATTGCCTTTTTATCCTATGAAAGAGATATAGAGAACAGGTATAATTTTTAAATGTTCATTAGAATTCACTATTGAAACTAGCTAGACCTTGTACTTTCTGTTTTTGAGGGTTATTATTTATTTAATTTCCTTAATAGATAGAGGCCTATTCAGATTGCCTATGTGAGTTTTGCAGGCTATGACTTTTGAGAAATTCCATTTCCTCTAGATTATCAAATTTGGATTGTTCAGAATATTCCCTCATGATTCTTCTATTGTCCATAGGATCTTTATTGGTCCTTCCTCTTTCAACTCTGATATTAGTAATCTGTGCCCTTCATTATTTTCTTAACCTGACTGCTGCCTTATTTGTTTGATATTGATATTTTCAAAGAGCTATATTTTGGTTTTATTGATTTTCTCTATTGATAATCTGTTATCAACTTCACTTATTTCTAGTTTTTTTCCGGCTTCAGATTAATCTGCTTTCCTTTTTTTCTAGTTTCCTAGTTTGCCTTTTTTTTTTTTTTTTTCTAGTTTTCTATTTTGCTCCCTAAAGGGGACACTTAGATTGTTTGGTTTGGATCCTCTTTTCTAATAGATGAATTATATGTTATAAAGTTCTCTCTAAGCAGTGCTTTTGCTGCATTCCACACATTCTGATAAATTATTTTTATTTTCATTTAGTTCCTTCAATTTTAAATTTCTCAGTATTTCTTCTTTGACCATATGTTATTTGGAAATGTGTTGTCTAATCTCATGTGTTTTGGCATATACTAATTATCTTTGTGTTATTAAGTTCTAGTTTAATTATTTTGTGGTTGGAGAGCACATGCTGTTTTCTATAGTTTTAAAATTTTTAAGGTGTGTTCTCTTGCCCAGAACATGGAATATCTTGGTGAATATTTTATGTGAGCTTGAAAAGAATGTGTATTTTTCTCTTGTTGGGTGAAGTAACCTATAGATGTCAATTATATCCAACTGATTGATGGTATTTGATTCAACTACATCTTCACTGGTTTTCTGCCTGCTGGGTCCAGTAATTTCTGATAGATATTGAAATCTCCAACCATGATAGTGAATTCATCTATTTATTTTTGTAATTTTATTTGCTTTTGCCTCCTATAGTGTGAAACTCTTAGGTTAGTTGCATACTTGCTTAAGGATTATTTTGTCATCTTGGAGAATTGATCTCTTTATTATTACCCAACACCCTTCTTCATTCCTGATAGCTTTCCTTTCTTTGAAGCGTACACTGTCTGAAATTAATATAACTATTTTTATTTTCTCTTGATTAGTATTAGCATAGCATATTTTCCTTAATATATTTACTTTTAATCTGTGTTTCTATATTTAAATTTGTTTTTTTGTAAGGAAACATATAGTTGGGTCTTGTTATATTTACCCTGTTAAACTCTTCAAATTGTTAAATTTATACCATTGATTTTCAAATTGAGTATTGATATACATGGACTAATATCTATCTTACTCATTACTGTTTTCCAGTTTTTGCCTTTGTTTTTAGTTTCTATTCAGACTTCCACTTTTTTAAATTACCTTTGTGGTTTTACTTTTATTTTCTTTAAATATTTTTTTATTTGAGAGAAAGAGGAGAGTAAGTATAAGCAAGAGGACAGGCAGAGAGAGAAGCAGGTTTCCCACTGAGCAGGGAACCCAATGTGGGGCTCAATCTCAGAACCCTGGGATGACCTGAGCTGAAGCAGACGCTTAACTGACTGAACCACTCAGATGCCCTGACTTTTGTTGTTTTAAAAGAGAATTCCATATGATTCCATTTAACCTTCTTAGCATAGAAGTTATATTCCTTTAAAAAATAATGATTGCTCTAGAATTTGCAATATATATTTACAGCTGATACAGATCTACTTTCAGATAATTATACTACTTCCAAGGTAGTTTGAATATCTTAACAAAAATATTCTAATTCTCTCCTTTTGTTCCTTCTATCATTGTTCATTTCACTTATATATAAGCATATATAATAAGCATCTTATGTACATAAGCATACATAATAAAATACATTATTGATACTACTTTGAACAAATTGTTTTCTGTTAATTAGTAATAATAAAAATTGTTTTATCCTCATTAACTCTTCAATATTTTTCTTTTGTTTATGCAGATCTGAGTTTTTCACCTATATCATCTTCTTCCTCTCTAAAGGTATTTAAAAAAAATTTCTTAAAGATTTTGAGAGAGAGCCAGGGAGATAGAGCATAAGCAAGGGAAGAGGGAGAGGGAGAGGGAGATGAACAAGCAGACTGCCCAATGAACATGAATCCTGATGCAAGGTTTTATCCTAGGACCCTAAGATCATGACTTGTGCCAAAGTCAGATGCTTACCTAGCCAAGCCTCCTAGGTGGCCTTTAAGATTTTCTTTTAACAGTTCTTTCAAAGTAGGTCAACTAGCAACAAATTTTCTGGATGTTGATTTGAGAAAAAAAATATTATTTTTTAACTCACTTAGGATAATCTTGCAGGGTACAGAATTCTACTTTGGTAGTTTTTCTCTCACCAATTAAAATACTACTACTCTCTTCTTGCTTGCATGATTTCTGGGAATAACTAGGGACAATTACTCTCTTTGCTCTTCTATGTGTAATGTGTTTTCTCCTCTGACTCCTTTTTGGATTTTTTCTTTATCTTAAATTTTCTCAAGTTTGAAAATGATAGCCCTAAGGGTAATATTTTAGGATATGTATTCTGCTTGTTGTTCTCTGAACTTCCTGGATCTATGTCTTGATGCCTGGCATTAATTTGAGGGAATTTCTGTGACTATTGTTTGAAATATTGTATTTGTTCTTTCATCTCTTTTTTTCTAGCATTCCCATTATACATATGTTATACCTTTGTAGTTGTCTTGCTGTCTTTGTTCTTCTCTAAGTCTTCTGTTTGCCTTCTGTTTTCAAAGATTCTATTGATATATCTTCTCACTCAGAAATTCTTCATCAGCTGAATCTTGTCTACTACTATTCCCACGAAAGACATTGTTTGCTTCTATTACAATCCTTTATACTTACACCATTTTTTTAGTTCTTTCTTAGCATCTCTGTGTCTATGCTTACATTACCCATTTGTTCTTATATGTTGTTTATTTTACTCATTAGAGCTGTTAACATATGAATTATAGCTGTTTTAACTTCCCACTCTGATGATTTTGACATCTCTACCAAGTCAGGTTCTGACACTTCCTCTGTTCCTTCATGTTATTTATTTTTCTTCTATTCCTACAGCTTTTACTTTTTCTTGGTAGCTGTGCATGATATACTGGGATATAAAGGAACTTATAAACAGACCTTTAGTAATATGGTGAAGTGTAGGGATATGAAGTCTTTTTTTTAATGAGTCCTATGCCTCTTGACTGTGAACTTGACAAGAGTTTTCCAGGAATTTTCTCCCATCTTACTTGGGGCAGGATGGATAGAACTGACTGGGTATTTACCTTCCCCCAGGACAGTTAAATTTTAACAGTAGTCCAGCATATTACACTCTGGTTAAGTAGTTTACTCTTGGGGCAGGCCTTAAGAATAAAACACGCTGGAGTATTTAGAAATAGTTCTTTTTCTCATTTCCATGCCAGATGCAGAAAGGAATTTTTCTGTGACATGTGCTATGAAAACCTGGTCAAGTTTCTGTAGTGAATTTGACAATATTTTCCACCCATCCTTGACTAGGTCTACTGGTGTTTTTAATTGTAAGATTCATTTGCATTAAGCCTACACCAATTTTTTAATTACATTTTAGTGTTTTGTTTTGTTTTGTTTTCTACAGTACTAGTTGATTCCATGGTTTCTGCTTATGAGTTCTACTGTGGTAAGTTGAGACTTCCTGTACATCCAGTCTGTAAGTATCCAGTTTTCCCTGTGTCCTCTTGTCTCATGAATCCAAGAAGAGTTTATATTCCAGCCTGCTCAGTTTTTACTTGTTTTTCTGGAAAGAGTGATAACCTCTAATTCTTCACATGTGGAAATAATAAGGAATTCTGCTCATTATTTTTTTCAAACTGGGTTGTGTGCTTGTTTTATTTAGTTTTGGATTTTCTTTATATACAATGAATAGATTTCTCTTACTAGACATGCTATTTATAAGTGCCTCATACTTTCTTAAAACATAGGGATTGTCTTTTTGTTAAGAATGAATT
The DNA here is from genome assembly GCF_053574225.1 of Canis aureus. Taxonomy (NCBI): domain Eukaryota; kingdom Metazoa; phylum Chordata; class Mammalia; order Carnivora; family Canidae; genus Canis; species Canis aureus. The sequence continues at coordinate 17,266,028 of NC_135612.1, read as the reverse complement.
TCAAAGATCAAAACTTCTTAATATGGATAAAATTTAATAGTTTTATTTATTTGTGTTATGGAGCATAATTTGGGTACCACATGGAAGATCATTTGTCTTAAGGTCAGGTTAAAAATACTTTCTCTTTTCATCTTCTTTATAGTTTTTGATTTACACTTTAAAATTCATTTCAAGTAATTTTAAATAAGGCAATAAATATGGTTTAAAATGATTTTGTGCATATTTGTATCTAATAGTTTCAGCAGTACATTTTAAAAGACTGTCTTTTCCCAGTGAATTTTCTTTTCTTATGATTTTATTTATTTATTCATGAGAGACACAGAGAGAGAGAGAGAGGCACAGACATAGGCAGAGGGAGTAGAAGGCTCCTTGTGGGAAGCTTGATGCAGGACTCGATCCCAGGACCCCAGAATCATGACTTGAGCCCAAGTCAAATGCTCAACCACTGAGCCATGCAGGTGCCCCTCCACTGAGTTTTCTTTGCAACTTTTAAACACAACTATTTGCCATATATGTGTGGGTCTGTTTCTGGGCTCTCTATTTTGCATTAGTCAGCCAAAATCACATTGTCCTGATTATTATAGTTTAAAACACTTACTGAAGTAGGTAGTATAAATTATCCAACTTGTTTCTTCTTTTCAAAGTTGTTTTGGCTATTATAGACCTTTAAGTTATTTTGCCTATTCCAGATGCTGTGCATTTTCATTCAAATTTTAGAATCAGTTTCTCAATTTCCTCAAAGACAACTGCTGAGATATTGATTAGGATGATATTGTATCCATAGGCTAGGCAAGAAAAAAGGTTTTATTTTTAAAATTTTAAGAGTTCAGATCATGACCACAATATGCCTCTGCATTATTTGGGTCTTTTATATTTCTATAAACAGTGTTTTCTATTTTTTTGGTATGTGGGTCTTGCACATCTTTTATTTGGCTTATCCTTAAGAGGTTTTTACTATTATGTTCTTAAAAATTATATTTAATTTTAATATAATTGTCCTTTGCTAGAAAGAAAATCGCCTCCTCTATATTGATCTTGTATCCTGTAATGTTACTAACCTCACTTACTAGTTCTATGTTCTACTTGATTTTGTGACAAACATGTCATCTGGAAATGGTTGTACTTCATCTTTTAATTTTATCACTTACCTAGGTTTGAATAAGAAAGTACTCTAAAATGTGATTACTTAAAACAGTGATTTATTATTGCTTATAGTTTGCATACTGGTGGAGTGGTTTTTCTATTGGTTTTGCTTGGACCTACCCATGTGACTGAATCAAAATTGACTTTGGATTACAAAGTTTCTATGGACAAGAGTAGACTAAGAAAATGTCTTAGCTGGAAATAAGATTTATTTAGTAGTGAAGAGAAAATAAGTTTAAGACCTCTTGATAGGAGAACCACAGAGAATATTTCTATGTTTATTAGAATATTCATATATTATTTTTCTATATATTTTATTATATTATTTTAAACTAATAACACTCTATTTTTTGAGGATTCTTGCATAATAAATGAGCGTGTTCTGTAGCTCTAAAAATATATGTTGATAAACTAATGAAATATCAGTGGATATTAATGATCCAAGATTAATAAATCTAGGGATATATAGAGATAGCCCAACCTTTTTGTTGACATTGGTTATTCTTTTTTTTCCTACCTAATCAGTCTTGCAGGGTGGTTATTACTTTTATGAATCTTTATTAAGAATTTTTTGGCTTTCTCAATTTTCAGTGCTGTGTTCTATTCCAATGACTTGTGGTCTTTACCTATGCATTTATTCCCTTCACACATTTTTGTTCATTTTGTTCTTTTACTATACTCTTTTAAGAAGGATAAATTTATCTTTTAACAAAAACATTAAAATCACAATTTTTATTTTTAGCACTTAGCAAAATTTCAGATTTTTATGCATTGTCTCTTTAATATAATTTTCTCTAAAGTAGTTCCCAGTGGATTATTAAGAATTGTGTTGTTTAATCTTTAAAATTTGAGTGTGTCTAGATATATTTTGTTATTTCTAATTTGATGTTTTTTAATGTCCAAAAGTATATTCTTTATAACTTCAATCCCTTGGGCTTGATTGAGACTTGTTTTATGGTTCAGAATATGGTCTATCTTTATAAGTATTTCATATACACATGGAAATAATGAATTTCCTGCCATAGTTGAAAATAATGTGCAATAAATTATATGACAGTTAGGCAGTTTCTTACAAAACTAAACATATACTCACCACATGATCTATAATTGTATGCCTGGGTATTGACCTGAAGGATTTGAAAACATGTCCATATAAAAAAAATTGCACAGTAGGGGCACCTGGATGGCACAGTCAGTTAATTGATTCATGGTTTCAACTCAGGTGGTGGTCTTGAAGTCATGGGATGAGCCTCTTTTGGGACTCCACACTCAGCATGGGGTCTGCTTAAGACTCCCTCTCCTTCTACTCTTCCCTGCCTCTCTGTCTCTCTCAAATTAATAAATATTTTTTTTAAATGCACACTAATGTTTATAGTATCTTTATTCATAATTGCCCAAATCTAGAAGCAAGCAGGATGTCATTCAGTAGGTGCACAAATAAATAAACTGATACATCCAGGAAACAGATTATTATTACTTGGCAAAAAGAACTGACCTATCAGGCCATAAAGACACATAGAAATTTAAATGCATATTGCTAAGTAAAAGAAGCCAATCTGTAAAGGTTATATACTGTATGATTTCAACTATATGGCATTCAGGGCAAAATAAAGTATGGAGAATAAAAAGTTCAGTAGTTGATGGGTTGGGGAGAAGATCAGAGAGAAATGAATAAGCAGAGCTCAGAGGATTTTTTTAGGGAAGTAAAAGTACTCTGTATGATGCAATGATGACTATATATCATTATACTTTGCCCCAAACCATAGAATGTAACACTCAAAGATGAACCCTAAAGTACTGGACTAGGTGATTATAATGTGTCATTGTAGATTCACTCTTAGTAAAAATGGACCATTCTAGTGAATGATGTTGATAATGAGGGAAGCTATGCCATGTGTAGGGCAGGGAATGAGTAGGAAATCTCTATTTCTCCCAATTTTGTTATGAAACTAAACCTTCTCTAAGAAAATAAAGTCTTAAAAATAATACATTGAGTCATGATGGTTGGAAGAGTTTCATCCATTTTATACCCTCACATTCTTGAGAGAGAAGTATTAAAATCATAGGGTATGATAGATTTGTCTATTTTTTCCTATTAGTTTGTTGATAAGTGATTAGATTATAGGTATATTTTAAATAGCCAATAGGAATTAGAGTTGCCATTTACTAAGTTGAGATAGAATGCTGTATGATATCTCCTGATATCAATGAATCCAAGAGAAAAAGTGGTTTAGACTACGTTTATGGGTAATACATGTGGAGAATAAAAAAAGTTATTGAAGTTGAAAAGTTAGAGGGATTGGAGTTTGGGAAGAATTAATGAAATTAATTTATTATTACTGTGATGAACTCAAAATTTTCCTTTGAAATATTTATTCATTAGCTTTTTAGTATTTTATTTTATTCATTAACTATCTTTGTAAAAATTTTTTAAAGATAAATAGACAAAAATCTATTTTACAACTATCTTTGTAAATATCTCTTTTGCATTTATTCAGCTAAAACATATTATTCAATTTGTTTACATATTACTTTGATTTACTTTTGTACTGTTTAATATTTGAAGTCCACTTTAAATGTTAAAGCCAAGTATTTTGTCATGATTTTTTTATTTCTGTCTGATACCTAGAGCTCTCTAGCCTGATACCTAGAGCTCTCTAATCTATACAAACTATAAAGTTATTAATCAAGAAACACCTTTATTGAATATCAAAGATCATCTAATCTGACTGTCATCTATAGTGAGCATCCCTACTACAAAATACAAAGGGTTGATTAGCCTTTACTAATAAACTTCCAGAAACGAGAGTGCATTCTCCCTTGTGGCAGGTAATTCCCATATTGATCTACCAAAAAAAAAAAAAAAAAAAAATTCAACATTGACTGAAAATCTTTTAATTACTTTGTAAAAGTAATCAAAATGTAAGTATCCATAATTTTTAGAAAATACTACATGTATTAAAATCTGCTATACGAAATAGTGAACGACAGGCCTGATAATTTGCTATGTCTTTGAGTATCTACCCATACAAGTAAATGTATATACATACAAACTAACAAATTTAGGTATTAGAAAGAATTCTGTTTCCAGGGCAATTGGACCGGATTTATCCAGCAGCATGGGAGAATATTGTCAAGATTCAACTTTAATTCAATCAGGAACTTGATAAGCAAAATCAGTGAATGAATGCATGAATGGATTGAGTGAGTGAATGAATTCTTTATTGACTCAAATAGCTTATAAGTTTATTGGTCATGCAAACTACAAGGATTACAAATAAGTTTGGGTGGTTGTCCAGAAAACATGTGCTTTAAATATTGTTTATTTGCTTTATATTCTCTTATCAGAAGGGAGAGTGGACAAGGAAATATAATAAACCTCCACTAAAGTGAACAAGAATTTGTAATAAGGAGTGCATAGAAAATTAATTTCAGTAACAGGAAGCAACAAGATCAAGCCTGTTTTGTGATAGAGCTTGTTCCAAGTTGGTTCCCTAGGGCCTTGATAAAGTGATGGAGGCAGCAGCAATGGCCATGGCCCTGTTCTCAAATTACTTTATTAAGACAGTGACCAGAGTTTCAGACAGAAATAAACAAATTCAAGCCATATAGTTCAGCTTATCATTTCCAGTATATGATACCATTTCATTACTGTTATGAAGCAGTATACACACACACTGAATCTGTAAAAAAATATCTATTCAATATATTTTATCATATAATACATTATGATGTATAATTTACTGCACTATTTGTATTAGACCAGATGCTCCAAATAGTATAGTTCCTGGCAAGTTAACTGCCATTGATTGTATAGTGGTGTTAAAACAATTTTAGTAAACCTCTTTTGTCAAGAAAATTTGTTACTTTTTTTAACTTTTAAAAAATAGTGATCCATTAAACTAACAATATGATCCACTGGTTCAAGATTAAATATTTAGTATTAGTTTATTTTTACTGTTCGACAACTGTTTTTTTTTTTTTTCCTCAATGTAGGTTGTTTTACTTGATAATAATCTTATTTAAATAAGCAGTCTTTCTTGTGTTCATATGGAATGGTAGTCTCTAAGCATTTCTTATGGTTCCTTGATGGGATGGTCACTTAATGATCAAATTAGAGCTCATTCAACCAGAGCTGTGGTAACAATAGTTACTAGGCTGCAGTCCTCCTTTTCAGACTTAAAGAACATCCAGGTGGAGTTCATTATTGTGAATCACCCAGCATGGTCCCCTGGCAGCAGATTAAGAAAACAGTCTAAATTAGAGATGGCTGCACTGCTAAACTATTCCTCGTTCAAAATGTAAGGCTACCCCTACATTTAGCCACACACATCTTATCTGTAGTAACCTTCTATCCAGGGAGGTCTCTATAAGTATTTGCTGCTGCATTTGTACAATACCTAAAATATTTATGAATCTGAAAGTTGAAAAATTACAGATTTGTAACTAATACATTCTGCAGCTGCACGTTCTTGGTTTGCAAATTTATAACTGGGAATTTAGTACTAACAAATTCTAGCTTTTGAACAATTGGATGTATTTTTCCAACTGTTGCCCAGCCTCTTTTTACTCTCACTCCCCAGGCAGGATGGCTGCAATGGTGGTACAGCCTCTGGGGAGGTAAGGAGGAGGGATGGATGGAACTCTTTGCCATCAGTCACCAACAGCCCCTCTGGCTGATTAAGTAGCAGGTGTTAATAGGAACCCAGGGGAGTGCTCTCCAGTTCCCTTTAGCTGGAATGATAGTGACATGATTCAAGGCCTGAAGGGTTTAGGGCCCTTTTAGGGAGTAGAGGAGAAAAGTGGACTTGTAAAGTGGAAAATAATAGAAGGGTATGTTGTTTTGAAATACTTTTCTTAATGCTTGAATAATACACAGTTTTTGAAGATTTGAACATGGAAATTTCTTATACTTATGTGTCTAACATTAAGAAAAGGAATGAAAGAACATACTAACCTTTAAACACACTGCTCACTCTATAATTTTGATTTCATTGGAGTTGTATAATGCACAGTAAGATTTAATTGTTTTAGATATTAGGTAGATAGACAAGGAAATAGATCTTATGAAAATATGGTGGAAGGATACCACAGCTTCTGGAAAATTACAAAGCATAAGCTTATACACACAAAGCGCACAAAATCAATAGATGTGGTTCATAATCCAAATCAGTGATGACTGTTAAAATCTGGAGTTTATTATGGTTAATCTGTATATTCATTTGAATCTTGCATCTGTCTCAGAGGACGTTTTTTTAAGAACATGACTTTTAAGTTTGATATACACAATATTAAAATATTTTAAGGACTTTATCAATATTAGCACCACCAAAATACTGTCATACTTACTTCTTTTTAACAAATATCACTCCCAAGTAGCTATTAATACTGTTAGCTGTATTGATCAATTTTTGTACTTTATAGGAAATTTTATTCTTTACATAATATGTTACATACTCCTTTGTGCCTAGTTTAGTTAATATATTTGTGAGACCCATAAATATTGCTGTGTGTAGTTATAGTTCATTATTACTTTTATATAGTATGTAATTGGGTGAATAAGCATATATCACACAATTGGTGGTTATTGAATCCTTCCCAAGTGGATTTTTAGTGTAATATTGATGTGAACATTCCAAAGCATGTCTTCTGGTAAGGATAGGCACACATTTCTACTTGTTATAAACCTAAAAGTAGAATTGCTGGATTGTAGCATACTTTAGCATTGAAGTCAAACACATAAAAGAAGGATAAATGGATATTCTAGAATTTGAAAGTATGTTATCTTATAATTTAAAAAAATAATTGAATTGAAAAATAAAGGTGGCAAATGAAAGTGTCAGTGAAATTGAAGATAGATTAATAGAAATCATTCTACTCAAAGCAGAGAGAGATGAAAAACTGAAAAAAGGTTAACAGAGCCCAATGTCTAGTGAGACAATATCAAGTGATCTAACAAACATATAATTACAATGTCAGAAGGACAGTATAGATAACAAAAAGTATTTTACAAAATAATAGAATGTTCCCAAATTAGGGGAAAACACCTAAAGATTCAAGAAGTTTATCCAAATACAGACAAGATAAATACAATGAAATCACACCGAGTCATCCCATAAACTCCTAAAACCCACAACTACAAAATCCTTGAAAGTAGAAAAATGATAAATCACATACATTTGAGGAAAGCTATGAATGATGGTTGATTTCTTCTAAAAAATACTGAGGTCAGTAGACAATGAAATGACATCTTCAGAGCGCTGAGAGAGAAATGTCAGATTTTTATAGCCAGTGAAAACAATACACAAAAATGAAGGTGAATCTAGTAGTTTTCTACTGCTATTGTAACAAATTACCACAAACTCAGTGTTAAGCCACACAAATTCAGTCATTTTGGAGGCCAAAATCTGAATAGATGTCACTAGGCTAAACAAGTTGTGTGTATTTCTTTTGGAGCCTTCAGAAGAAATTCATTTCCTTGCTTTTTCCAGCTTGTATTGACTGCACACATTTATTGGCTCTTGGTTTTCTTCAAAGCCAGCACCCACACTGCTATAACCTCTCCTAGTGACATCATATCTCCTCTGGTTCTAATGCCCATTTCACTTCTAAGGAGTTCTCTGATTACAGAATGTGTAATAAGACCCCTTTGGGAGCCATAATTCTGCCTTTTCCACATCTAACATTGAATCAAAAGCTTTTTTAGATATATACGTAAATCAGAGAATTCCTGGCCAGGATAGTAGGAATCTCTGGCCTGTTTACCAGAATCTTGGCCTCTAAGAAAACAAAACCAAAAAGAAAGCAAAACAAAACAAAGCTAAAGAATTCTTCAGGCTGAAAGGAAATACCACTACAAAGAAACTCCTATTTAGAAGAAGGAACCAAGAACATTAGAAATGGCAAATATGAGGGAGGAGCAAGATGGCGGAAGAGTAGGGTCCCCAAATCACCTGTCTCCACCAAACTACCTAGAAAACCTTCAAATTATCCTGAAAATCTATGAATTCGGCCTGAGATTTAAAGAGAGACCAGCTGGAATGCTACAGTGAGAAGAGTTCGCGCTTCTATCAAGGTAGGAAGACGGGGAAAAAGAAATAAAGGAACAAAGGCCTCCAAGGGGGAGGGGCCCGCGAGGAGCCGGGCTGAGGCCGGGGCGAGTGTCCCCAGGACAGGAGAGCCCCGTCCCGGAGGAGCAGGAGCTGCACCGACCTTCCCGGGCGGAAAGGGGCTCGCGGGGAGCTGGAGCAGGACCCAGGAGGGCGGGGATGCCCTCGGGCTCCCTGGGACAGTAACAGACACCTGCGCCCCGGAGAGTGCCCGAGCTCCCTAAGGGCTGCAGCGCGCACGGCGGGACCCGGAGCAGCTCGGGGGGCTCGGGCGGCGGCTCCGCGGAGGGGGTTGCGCGGCCCCGGGAGCGCGAATCCACCAGCGCAGGCTCCGGAGCACAGGGCGCCGGGACACAGCCCAGGATCCGGCCTCCTCCGGGACAGGCAGAGGCCGGGAGGGCCCAGGACAGCAAGGACGCTCCTGCCCCAGCTGAGCAGATCAGCGGCCCCGCCCCGGAGCCTCCAGGCCCTGCAGACCGACAGCTCCGGAGTTCCTGCCGGAGCTGAATCCAGGTTTCCAGAGCTGCCCCGCCACTGGGGCTGTTCCTCCTGCGGCCTCACGGGGTAAACAACCCCCACCGAGCCCTGCACCAGGCAGGGGCACAGCAGCTCCCCCAACTGCTAACACCTGAAAACCAGCACAACAGGCCCCTCCCCCAGAAGATCAGCTAGACTGACAACTTCCAGGAGAAGCCAAGGGTCTTAAAGAACACAGAATCAGAAGATACTCCCCGGTGGTTCTTTTTTTTTTTTTTTTTTTTTTTGTTTTTGTTTTGTTTTGCTTTTTGATTTGTTTCCTTCCCCCACCCCCTTTTTTTCTCCTTTCTTTTTCTTTCTCTTTTTCTTCTTTTTTTTTTCCGTTTTTTTTTTTCTCTTTTTCTTCCCTTTTTTTTTTCTTCTCTTTCTCTTTTCTTTCCTTCTTTCTCTCCTCTCTTTTTCTCTTTTTCCCAATACAATTTGCTTTTGGCCACTCTGCACTGAGCAAAATGACTAGAAGGAAAACCTCACCTCAAAAGAAAGAATCAGAAACAGTCCTCTCTCCCACAGAGTTACAAAATCTGGATTACAATTCAATGTCAGAAAGCCAATTCAGAAGCACTATTATACAGCTACTGGTGGCTCTAGAAAAAAGTATAAAGGACTCAAGAGACTTCATGACTGCAGAATTTAGAGCTAATCAGGCAGAAATTAAAAATCAATTGAATGAGATGCAATCCAAACTAGAAGTCCTAACGACGAGGGTTAACGAGGTGGAAGAACGAGTGAGTGACATAGAAGACAAGTTGATAGCAAAGAGGGAAACTGAGGAAAAAAGAGACAAACAATTAAAAGACCATGAAGATAGATTAAGGGAAATAAACGACAGCCTGAGGAAGAAAAACCTACGTTTAATTGGGGTTCCCGAGGGCGCCGAAAGGGACAGAGGGCCAGAATATGTATTTGAACAAATTCTAGCTGAAAACTTTCCTAATCTGGGAAGGGAAACAGGCATTCAGATCCAGGAAATAGAGAGATCCCCCCCTAAAATCAATAAAAACCGTTCAACACCTCGACATTTAATTGTGAAGCTTGCAAATTCCAAAGATAAGGAGAAGATCCTTAAAGCAGCAAGAGACAAGAAATCCCTGACTTTTATGGGGAGGAGTATTAGGGTAACAGCAGACCTCTCCACAGAGACCTGGCAGGCCAGAAAGGGCTGGCAGGATATATTCAGGGTCCTAAAGGAGAAGAACATGCAACCAAGAATACTTTATCCAGCAAGGCTCTCATTCAAAATGGAAGGAGAGATAAAGAGCTTCCAAGACAGGCAGCAACTAAAAGAATATGTGACCTCCAAACCAGCTCTGCAAGAAATTTTAAGGGGGACTCTTAAAATTCCCCTTTAAGAAGAAGTTCAGTGGAATAGTCCACAAAAACAAAGACTGAATAGATATCATGATGACACTAAACTCATATCTCTCAATAGTAACTCTGAATGTGAACGGGCTTAATGACCCCATCAAAAGGCGCAGGGTTTCAGACTGGATAAAAAAGCAGGACCCATCTATTTGCTGTCTACAAGAGACTCATTTTAGACAGAAGGACACCTACAGCCTGAAAATAAAAGGTTGGAGAACCATTTACCATTCGAATGGTCCTCAAAAGAAAGCAGGGGTAGCCATCCTTATATCAGATAAACTAAAATTTACCCCAAAGACTGTAGTGAGAGATGAAGAGGGACACTATATCATACTTAAAGGATCTATTCAACAAGAGGACTTAACAATCCTCAATATATATGCTCCGAATGTGGGAGCTGCCAAATATATCAATCAATTATTAACCAAAGTGAAGAAATACTTAGATAATAATACACTTATACTTGGTGACTTCAATCTAGCTCTTTCTATACTCGATAGGTCTTCTAAGCACAACATCTCCAAAGAAACGAGAGCTTTAAATGATACACGGGACCAGATGGATTTCACAGATATCTACAGAACTTTACATCCAAACTCAACTGAATACACATTCTTCTCAAGCGCACATGGAACTTTCTCCAGAATAGACCACATATTGGGTCACAAATCGGGTCTGAACCGATACCAAAAGACTGGGATTGTCCCCTGCATATTCTCAGACCATAATGCCTTGAAATTAGAACTAAATCACAACAAGAAGTTTGGAAGGACCTCAAACACGTGGAGGTTAAGGACCATCCTGCTAAAAGATTAAAGGGTCAACCAGGAAATTAAGGAAGAATTAAAAAGATTCATGGAAACTAATGAGAATGAAGATACAACCGTTCAAAATCTTTGGGATGCAGCAAAAGCAGTCCTAAGGGGGAAATACATCGCAATACAAGCATCCATTCAAAAACTGGAAAGAACTCAAATACAAAAGCTCACCTTACACATAAAGGAGCTAGAGAAAAAACAGCAAATAGATCCTACACCCAAGAGAAGAAGGGAGTTAATAAAGATTCGAGCAGAACTCAACGAAATCGAGACCAGAAGAACTGTGGAACAGATCAACAAAACCAGGAGTTGGTTCTTTGAAAGAATTAACAAGATAGATAAACCATTAGCCAGCCTTATTAAAAAGAAGAGAGAGAAGACTCAAATTAATAAAATCATGAATGAGAAAGGAGAGATCACTACCAACACCAAGGAAATACAAACGATTTTAAAAACATATTATGAACAGCTATACGCCAATAAATTAGGCAATCTAGAAGAAATGGACGCATTCCTGGAAAGCCACAAACTACCAAAACTGGAACAGGAAGAAATAGAAAACCTGAACAGACCAATAACCAGGGAGGAAATTGAAGCAGTCATCAAAAACCTCCCAAGACACAAGAGTCCAGGGCCAGATGGCTTCCCAGGGGAATTTTATCAAACGTTTAAAGAAGAAACCATACCTATTCTCCTAAAGCTGTTTGGAAAGATAGAAAGAGATGGAGTACTTCCAAATTCGTTCTATGAAGCCAGCATCACCTTAATTCCAAAGCCAGACAAAGACCCCGCCAAAAAGGAGAATTACAGACCAATATCCCTGATGAACATGGATGCAAAAATTCTCAACAAGATACTGGCCAATAGGATCCAACAATACATTAAGAAAATTATTCACCATGACCAAGTAGGATTTATCCCTGGGACACAAGGCTGGTTCAACACCCGTAAAACAATCAATGTGATTCATCATATCAGCAAGAGAAAAACCAAGAACCATATGATCCTCTCATTGGATGCAGAGAAAGCATTTGACAAAATACAGCATCCATTCCTGATCAAAACTCTTCAGAGTGTAGGGATAGAGGGAACATTCCTCGACATCTTAAAAGCCATCTATGAAAAGCCCACAGCAAATATCATTCTCAATGGGGAAGCACTAGGAGCCTTTCCCCTAAGATCAGGAACAAGACAGGGATGTCCACTCTCACCACTGCTGTTCAACATAGTACTGGAAGTCCTAGCCTCAGCAATCAGACAACAAAAAGACATTAAAGGCATTCAAATTGGCAAAGAAGAAGTCAAACTCTCCCTCTTCGCCGATGACATGATACTCTACATAGAAAACCCAAAAGTCTCCACCCCAAGATTGCTAGAACTCATACAGCAATTCGGTAGCGTGGCAGGATACAAAATCAATGCCCAGAAGTCAGTGGCATTTCTATACACTAACAATGAGACTGAAGAAAGAGAAATTAAGGAGTCCATTCCATTTACAATTGCACCCAAAAGCATAAGATACCTAGGAATAAACCTAACCAAAGATGTAAAGGATCTATATCCTCAAAACTATAGAACACTTCTGAAAGAAATTGAGGAAGACACAAAGAGATGGAAAAATATTCCATGCTCATGGATTGGCAGAATTAATATTGTGAAAATGTCAATGTTACCCAGGGCAATATACACGTTTAATGCAATCCCTATCAAAATACCATGGACTTTCTTCAGAGAGTTAGAACAAATTATTTTAAGATTTGTGTGGAATCAGAAAAGACCCCGAATAGCCAGGGGAATTTTAAAAAAGAAAACCATATCTGGGGGCATCACAATGCCAGATTTCAGGTTGTACTACAAAGCTGTGGTCATCAAGACAGTGTGGTACTGGCACAAAAACAGACACATAGATCAGTGGAACAGAATAGAGAATCCAGAAGTGGACCCTGAACTTTATGGGCAACTAATATTCGATAAAGGAGGAAAGACTATCCATTGGAAGAAAGACAGTCTCTTCAATAAATGGTGCTGGGAAAATTGGACATCCACATGCAGAAGAATGAAACTAGACCACTCTCTTTCACCATACACAAAGATAAACTCAAAATGGATGAAAGATCTAAATGTGAGACAAGATTCCATCAAAATCCTAGAGAAGAACACAGGCAACACCCTTTTTGAACTCGGCCATAGTAACTTCTTGCAAGATACATCCACGAAGGCAAAAGAAACAAAAGCAAAAATGAACTATTGGGACTTCATCAAGATAAGAAGCTTTTGCACAGCAAAGGATACAGTCAACAAAACTCAAAGACAACCTACAGAATGGGAGAAGATATTTGCAAATGACATATCAGATAAAGGGCTAGTTTCCAAGATCTATAAAGAACTTATTAAACTCAACACCAAAGAAACAAACAATCCAATCATGAAATGGGCAAAAGACATGAAGAGAAATCTCACAGAGGAAGACATAGACATGGCCAACATGCATATGAGAAAATGCTCTGCATCACTTGCCATCAGGGAAATACAAATGAAAACTACAATGAGATACCACCTCACACCAGTGAGAATGGGGAAAATTAACAAGGCAGGAAACAACAAATGTTGGAGAGGATGCGGAGAAAAGGGAACCCTCTTACACTGTTGGTGGGACTGTGAACTGGTGCAGCCACTCTGGAAAACTGTGTGGAGGTTCCTCAAACAGTTAAAAATAGACCTGCCCTACGACCCAGCAATTGCACTGTTGGGGATTTACCCCAAAGATACAAATGCAATGAAACGCCGGGACACCTGCACCCCGATGTTTATAGCAGCAATGGCCACGATAGCCAAACTGTGGAAGGAGCCTCGGTGTCCAACGAAAGATGAATGGATAAAGAAGATGTGGTTTATGTATACAATGGAATATTACTCAGCTATTAGAAATGACAAATACCCACCATTTGCTTCAACGTGGATGGAACTGGAGGGTATTATGCTGAGTGAAGTAAGTCAGTCGGAGAAGGACAAACATTATATGTTCTCATTCATTTGGGGAATATAAATAATAGTGAAAGGGAATATAAGGTAAGGGAGAAGAAATGTGTGGGAAATATCAGAAAGGGAGACAGAGCGTAAAGACTGCTAACTCTGGGAAACGAACTAGGGGTGGTAGAAGGGGAGGAGGGCGGGGGGTGGGAGTGAATGGGTGACGGGCACTGGGTGTTATTCTGTATGTTAGTAAATTGAACACCAATAAAAAAAAAAAATTTAAAATGAAAATAAATAAATAAATAAATAAATTTAAAAAGAGAAAAAAAAAAAAAAGAAATGGCAAATATTTACTATGTCGGCAAACATCTTAATTGATTTTGTGATTATCATCTTTTATACCATGTTTAAAAAATCTTTGGCTTTTCCAAGGTCATGTATTTTCTATATGAACTATAAATACTTAGATTTAGCTATCTATATAGAATCCATTTTTAGGTATAGTATGATGTCATGATTAAAATACACTTTTTTCATGTAAATATCTACTTGACTCAGCAGTTATTAAAAAGACCATCTTTAAAAGAATTATCTTTCTTTACAGATTCCTATTTTCCATTTATGCTCTTTATATTTTTCTTCTATTTTGTCCATCTTTTCTTATATTTTAGTTAACACATGGGCAGATATTTCAAAGTCCCTTGCTGCATCTTTAATATCTCAATCATCTAATGGGTCTGTTTCTATTCTCTTTTTTCACTTGAATAAAAGTCAGTTTTTCTTTACTTTTCACAGTTACGGGAATTATTAGTTATATGCTAGAACTTGCCTATAAATTAACCATGGGCTTCAGATGATCTTATCTGTAACTAGAAAAATTTTTTCTTATATTCTCTATTAGGAAGTTGGGGTGTGAGATAGATATCAATCCGCAATCCACGTAGTGATTAATGTAGTTGGGGATATTTTCCAGTGAGTAAGATTTGGTGTTTTTATGGTCAGTTGGAATCCTAGAATGCATCCTTTGGAACTTTTCCTCAGGCCTGAAAGAGTACTGGAAATTGAGCTCTGTTCTCAACACACTTCTTCAGCCTAAAACACCAACAGACTTCAAAACTGGTAAATACCTTGAGAGTTAGACAACCATGTGCTTGAAACTTATCTCTACTCCCACCAAAATATTTGTTTCCTAAGCATTTATGACTGTGGGAGATGAACTCCTATTAGAAGTTTTGTCCTAATTCTCCAGTATATTGTGCTGTCCCCCAAATTCCTGGCTGCACCTCCAGTTTCATGCAGCTAGGGTTTGGTTGTTTTTTTTTGTTTTGTTTTGTTTTTTGTTTCCCCCAGTAGAGACACATTGCTTGTATGATTCACAAACTTCAATTTAAGCCTACCATTACCAAATGCCTTGAGGAAAAAAAAAATGGTTCTGGAAGTAAGATCTAAAAGGTTCTTTACTCTCCAGAACTTTATCTAGTCTTTGTTGCAAATGCATCCCTGGGATGTCTATATTATTTTATAATTTAATTGAATCTTAGTTTTGAAGTAGAAGCATTATCTTATCATAGCCTACTATACATATACAAGGACAGAAGTTAAAGTAATATTATTTGTTAGATCCAAATATATGCTGTGTCTTTATCCATATTAGGAAAAGAGCAGTACTTCCTGTGTAACTTTAAATCATGGGTGTGCTGGTTATTGTGTGACAAGCTATCCAATGAGAAAGGGAGTGAGATGAAAGTCATATTTATAGGTTTGTTTATTTCCATGATATAAATCTTCCCACCATGATCAATTTCAGGCTACCCATATGATGTTACCAAGTGCAGATTTAGGAATAGGTATAGTCTTGCTTAAATCATTACTTAAAGTTGCAATATGTTAAAATGATTTTCTGTAACCACGAAGGGTTGAAATCATAATTTTCTCTTTTATTATTTTGGAATTTAATTATGTTGAACTTTTAATCGGAAAAAAATTATAATTCAAAGAAACTCAGTCTTTGGACTTTGTGAACAAAATTAAATATTGAAAAACAGTAAATATGTTTTTATTTATTAGTATCTAATGTTTCATAGGTATTATTTCTCAACATTATGATAATTATCTTAATGTATTGTCTGTTACCAAGATGATTATAGCAAGAAACATTAAATGAAATCTATATGCATAAAAATATTTGTGATGTCTCAGGCATTTTTCCCTTGAACTATTTATAAATAGCAATAGTTATAGAAATGTGTCAAAGATATTTTTAATTGAAGAGTATTAAAATTAATTATGACAGAATGCTGAAAAAGTAAATCAAAAGATTCTTTAAAAAAAAAAAAGAGTGTATTACATTCAAAAGACCGCAGATTTTACTATGTTACAAAATGTTGAGAAGTCCTTTTCTTGGGGATCTATAATTAGAAAATAAGACTAAATGGTTAAGAGAAACAGGCAAGTTGCCCACATTTTTAAGAGAGAAGAAAATACTTGGTTTTGGGGCTACTAAAAGTGACGGCCTGTATGCCTAGCATAGGACGTCTAAAACTACCACTCAACCTACTGGCTGCTACTCAGTTCTGAATTTAGTCCTGCTGAACCTACTACCACTGAAGAATATTGCATATGATTAAGGGACCATATAATCTGTTGTCCATACTGGGATTCTCAAGGGTAAGGGTTTATTAATAGCAATAATTACACTGGACGATAGACAAGCACCAGAGCTGTCTCTGGTAAAACAGGATATATGAACATACTTCTTAGGCTTCTCATGTTGCCATGGCATCACCCAAGGCCTCAGATTGGAGAAACCTCAGTTACAGGCCCCATCCAAACTGACAACAAACCAACACAGTGTATATCTACATTTTCAGTTTAGAAAATGTAGATATTTCTACATCTTAGAGGTGAGAATTTGCCTCATTTGGTGTGGAAATTCCCTCTAAAAAAGAGGTTCCATGTGCTGGGTGTTCAAATTGAATGACAGATATAAATTGCATAAGTTTTAAAGTAACTTCTTGTTTATCAAACCTGGTCAATTGAATTAAAAGTAAATGCACATTAAAAAACATTCCCATCCAAATGACCATACAAGTTCTTCAATATTTACTCTGTACTCTAGCTACAGAAATTCTGGAATTTTACTTAGTTGTCAGTTTAGAGTGATACAATAGCATAAAAAAAATGTGCTTCTAAGATGATTTAATTAGTTGATTTTCTAATAGCATATTTCATCCAAGATTAATATTATTCGAGTAATGATTTTCTTTTGTTAAGCATACAATTTGTCTTTTCAGCCTGGACACTGAAAGACAAGGTTAATTAACGGAGGTGTTAAACCTGATTTTATTCCTTAAAAATTCCTAATTTTCTCCCAGGTAATTTAAACATTTTATCTGAGAAAATGTATCATAACTTAGTCTATTTGGACATTTCAGGAATAGTTACATAATTGTTCACTGCTCATAAATACTCTTTTTACCCTCACTCCTTGCTACCTCCATTACTACATACACTTAGCTTTCATTTGCTCTTCACATCTCAAGTTTTATAGCTTTAGACTCCTATGGTAAATGTGTTCATAGCGCCATGTGACATTGTATAGTGCTTTTCATGGTTCTAATTTTATGGTTATTTTTGTATTTATTTAATTATTTGTAGCCACCTACCAGATAGTTAATTCCAAGAGATCAGTGATTTTTTATTTTGTTTATTTATTTGAGAGAGAGAGAGAGCAAGCACAACAAGGAGGAGGGCAGAGAGAGAGAGAGGGAGAAGCAGACTCCCCACTATCAGGGAGCCTGATGCCCAGCTTGATCTTGGGACCCCAGGATCACAGCCTGAACAGAAGGCAGATGTCCAATGGATTGAGCTACCCAGGCACCCCCCAAATGATCAATGATTGTATCTTTGGCTTTTTTTCCTGTGATAAACAGAACACCTAATGTACAGTAGGTGCCTAATACAATTTGTTAAATGGATGGATAAATTAAAAGTAAACACAAAGAGGAGCACTTGGGCTCAGTCAGTTAATTGTCTGACTGGTAATTTCAGTTCAGGTCATGACCTCATGGGTTGTGGGATCCAGCCCCACTTTGGGCTGTGTGCTTAGTGGAGAATTTGCTTTAGATTCTCTCCTTCTGCCCCTCCCGCAGTCTTACGCACATGTGATCGTTTGCTCACTCCCTCTCTCAAATCTTGAAAAAAAAAAAGTAAAAATACAAAGACAGTTCTATTTGATTAAAACTAAAATGTGATCAGATCTATTTCAAATCAGTTAAATGATTAAATATACTTACCATTTAGGATAATTACCCATCAACTTTTATTTTCATATTAACTCTGAGGTTTTTTTAAATATAATTCTTGTTAGGTAGATTAAGCTACCAATATTATTATCACTGGACAGAAGAGAAAATTTAGAGTTTAAGAACGAGGATGATTTCTCATGAACTGTTTATCAAAATAGTGACTAGAGGACATTTACTAAATGGTAATAAACTTCTACTAAGTTCAGTGACCAAAGAACTGATTTAAAATACAGATCTCTTTTTGTCTCGAAATGGAAATTTATTACAATATTTAGACTTTTAGGTTTGCATGTGACTAAATGAATACTTACTAATAACTAAATAAAAAAGGAATGCTAATATTTGCTATGCTAAACTAAACTTAATTTGGTAAATTTTTCCATAACTCTAAGTATTTTAGTACAAAGTCTCACTACCACACAGTAATTGTTTGGCACCACAATAAAGCTCCTACTGTACATGTGTATTTATAGATAATTGGAGTTTTTATAACTCACACAGAGGACTTTTATCAGTACATCACCAGAATTATTTTAAGTGTGTTCTGGCATTCCATAACAGTTATTCTTGCAAACGATTACAAATTATTGTATATTTATGTTCCTCATTATCCATTCAGTTTGTTGGATTGTGGATTGAGTAAATACCCCCTTTGGGAACGACTAACATGTAGTAATTTTCTTATGTTAGATTACCATAACTGAAGTTATCTTTCAGACTTCACTTATTAATTGCATTAAGAATATTATTTTTAGGGCAGCCCCGGTGGCGCAGTGGTTTAGTGCCACCTGCAGCCCGGGGTGTGATTCTGGAGACCCGGGATCGAGTCCCACGTCGGGCTCCCTGCATGGAGCCTGCTTCTCTCGCTGCCTGTGTCTCTGCCTCTCTTTCGCTCTCTCTGAATAAATAAATAAATAAATCTTTAAAAAAAAAAAAAAGAATGTTATTTTTAAATGTTCATCCTAAGTCATTCAGTAAGTGTAGAGCTTGGATTTGTAACCTACTTATAACATAAATATTCCAAAAAGATTTTACTTTATGTTGTCCAAGGACAGTACTTTAAGAACTAGTGATAAAAAGTATGGCACATATGCTGTTCAAATGAGGGAAATTATAAGCCTATTCCTGAAATAATGGTATTTATTTATTCCTTCCCTCAAGTTGCTTATCTTTATCGTCTCACCTCAGTGAGATTTTTCTACCGTTCCAACTCCTATAAAAAAACCTTTTAGACCATTATCCTAAACAAATGAATCCAAGCCACAGAATTTTATCATACTTTTGTACTAAAGTCAGCTGGTAGTCTTTCAAGCTATTTATCAGTAATAATAAAGTTATGAAGTTTGAAAATGACTTATACATCATAATATACCTACATATAAATATTAGAGTAGGTTCAAAATTGTATCATTAAACAATCGTCCTTATTCTCTTTTACTGACATCTACAAACTTCTGCATTAGTACAAGGGAATTAACCAGTACTGATCAAGGTAATTATGAAAGAAAAAGCACATTAAAGTTAGTAAGACTTGAAGACTGCTCTTTTTCTAAATATACACAACTATACATAATTATACTTTATGACAATGAATAGTCAACATATTAATATTTTCTGGAAATAGAACAGTTTACCAATTACACCTCTTAAAATTAGACTTTTAAGGGCATTGTCAGCATAACTTGAACAACTTCTCATATATATGAAGAGTAAGTTTGGCCATAGCTTTAGTTAAATAAAATAGATGCAAATTGAGAAAAATAACAATCTCGAATATGCTAGAAAGACAAATCTTCAGAAACTCATCAAATAATTATATTAAAATATATTTTCATTAATATTTACAGAAGTAGTGGTCTGAGAAGCTTTGGAGGAATTGGAAATAACTTATTAGAATTAAAAGTCATAAAAAATCTAAATTTGAAGTTGTCCTTGGAATTCTCTACAAAAGAGTAAACCTGGGTTGAATTCAGTCTTTACCAATTAATTTTTTATACTACAATCCATCCCACAGTTTCTCCAGGTTTAAAGCAGGAAATATCAAATGGAAATCTTAAGCTTTTCTGGGGAAATGAGAATAATTCATAACTTAATCTGCAACTCAAAATAACAGACTTTAGAGTAAGTTCCCCCAAAGTTACTTCTCATTAGTTGTGTAAAATCTATAAGTTTTCTGTAATTTTCTCTGATGGCTTTGAAGAATTAACTCATAAGCTCAGGCATAGTTCTTCTCATATTGATGGAATTCCAGTTAATCAAGTCTTACCATATGAATCATAGTTTCCCAAGTTGCATTCTGCATAAATGTGCTTCTCGGAGTCATGGATGAAGCAGATATGAATGGAATGAAGTTAAGTTTCTTCCAGACCCTCTAATGGCTTATGTGCATTGAGAGTTCAAAGTATGGGAGGAATAGGTTGTGTTGGAAGCATGGAGAGAACGAGAAAGAGACAGGAAGGGATATTGGCAGCGTAAGCTAATTTGAACTTGTTGTTTGGAAATTGCAAAGTTTATTGTGTCATTTCTTCTGAAATAGCAGTCACATTAAACTTTGCTAACTTACTTTCTTCCAGATCTGTGAATCATCAAGCTCACTTCATATCTATTTCTCTTTAAATTTAAGAACTTGAACCTTAATGAGGCTCCATATTCCTCAGAGATCCAAAATCTTTAAAATATTATTTATTGATATTTCCTGCCTTAGAAAGTTTTCTATAGCCTTTTTTCCTTTTTTTTTTTTTTTTTTTTTTTTACAATTTTCCAAAAGTGCAGGTGGCTAAATCATTTCTTTTAGAAGTATGCAGATTGCTGCTCCTCAAAGCCTGTTCACTCAATGAGGCTAAATACATATCCATGCAAGATGAGGATAGTATTGAGTCATAAAAATCTTGAAGGACCAAGAGACTAAAATAAACATGTTTTCAACTCTTCTGACATCTGGTACTCAATGTGAAATAGCAATATTGAAAAATTACTAAAAGATGCTTGTTTCAAAAGTTTGATTCAAATAATTACATATTAGTATCTACCAGTATCATTGACGTAGTGATAAAGAGGAGATCATCACTAGTGTGTTCAAATTGACAAAGCTATTCTTAAAATACTACTTTATTATAGTACAATTTAGCCATGATGATTCATTTAAAAATAGTTTTTGTTGAAAAGAAGCGGACATTTCCCCCCAATTCCTTAATTGGAGGATATAGAGAATACTTTCTGTGGCTATAAGCTAAATCATTTCATATTGCTCAGCTCAATGTGGCTCTTGTGATAATTGTTCAGAATTGTATTATAGTTAAAATTACACTGTAATAGAAAAATGTCCTTCTTTCCCTTTAAAGCAAAGCTTAGTCCTGGCAGAAACAAAAAATTCTAAGTTGGGAAATCTTTGTTTCATTAGCCAGAATGCTAAAAAATGCCTAACTAAGAGTAAATCTGCTAAGAAATTATTTTCTGTATAATCAGGCTAATTGATTTTTTGGTTATTTGCTTTGTTAATTATTCACTCAACATTAATTGTGTGAATATTTATTTCTCACTATATATCAGAAACTAGATGGCAAAGAACAGCATAACATTTACCAAGTATATTTTAGTGGAAAGAAATGGAATTTTACTAAAAAATTGAATATTAGATATTGGAAAATTCTAGGCAAATTGATTATGTGGCCATTTTACATTGGGAGTCAGTAAGAAAGTATATCATGCAGAGTGAGAAGCTAGCACAAAGATCCTATGGCAAAAACTAGCTTGGAGGAATATGAAGTCCAATGTGGTGGAACAAATGGATGAAAGGAAAGAGGTAGACATTGAGAAATATTAAACAGGCACCAGAAAGATAATTTTAAGTCAAGTTAAGGATTTTTTTAAATGATTAAGAAAATAGTTTTTTAATTTAAAAAAAAAATAAAAAATCAGTGTTTTAAACAATGAGTGATAATCTTTAGAAATTTTTTTGTAGGGGTACAACTATAAGCAAGGAACTGGAGATGAGTGCAGTAGGCACCAGATGATGGTGTAATTTAATAGCCTTGTGGTGTTGCATTAGAAAGAAGTGGACTGTTGAGGGAAATGTACTGGAAATAGAGTCCCTGAGAAGTGGCTATGGGATTGGACATCACATGGAAAAATAAAGCTAATAATTCAGAGTCAATAGACCAGTCTCACCTATTCACTTACTCAGTTGTTTTAACCCTATTTTGGAATATTTTGAAAAAAAAAATCTAAATTTATGTTTACCTCATAAAGAACAGAGAAAAAAAAAGATTATTGATAGGATCCAGACCAGATTTGAAGTCAGAAGAAGGCAATGAAGCCAAAAACAAAAATGCAATAAAGCAGTATGATTCTCTAGATTTAAAAGCTTCTTGTACTTACTCCATGTTAATATTGGATAATTTCAGTTATCAACTGGAACAATGAGAAAAGTACCATAATCTCTCTTTTATACCTAGATCAAAATTAAAAAGGACAATATGCATTATCTGCCAAAGTGCATTCTTTGCAATGCCAATCCCATGTAATGGTGTGAATACATTTATGAAATATTGTATATTTGTAAATGTATATGTATTATTTATAATATATATGCATATATATTTACATGTGTATTACATATATATATATAAAATAAATATTAACATTTAAAATGTAAAAGTTTTTTTGAAAAAAGCTAACATAAAATAATGCCCATGGTAGACTATTTATAATTATCATTATGGTGTAGTTTTGGAATATAGGTGAGGTTTGGTGTGGTGAGATCCAGAGCCATGACCAAGAAAGAATTCTTGAGATGTCTTTGATGGAAAATGATGGTTTTATTAAAGAAGGGGACAGGACCCATGGGCAGGAAGAGCGGCTGCCTGGGGGTTGTGAGGAGTGGCTGATTAAATACTTGGGAGTTGAGGGAGGTAAGGAAAAGGAAGGGAGGTTTTCAAAATAATTTTGCATGATAAAGAGAACCTAAAAGATACTGGAGACCTTGCCATTGTCAAATTAGGGTTGTAAAGAATTAACATTAAGATAGTTGGGGGTTTCCTTCTGGAAGTTAGGTTATTGATAAGAATGCTTTTATCTTGTAAATCACTAAGACATTTTGTAAACTCTGGGAGACTCCAGTCTAGAGGACTATATAGACTATAGTCTAGAGGACTAACCCTATAAATTAACTATTTGTTTTCCTTTCCCTTAGTTTTAGGGCAGCCAGGAGTACCTGACAAATGCCACACATATCCCCACTCTGGGTTGGGGGGGGCTCAGTTGGGGGGTGTCAGCTTGTGGTTTGTCCTCAGATAGCCTTCTGTTCCCTCATCAATTATATTATGGGGTAACAAAACCATATTACATATTACCTCCCAGAATTTACAGATCTTCAGGAAAACATTAAATTCACTCAAAACAGGAGAACTATCTTCTCTAGAAGTTACCTTACGTAACTTAGGTAGGTATTTACGTAAGAAGTTACCTTATGTAACTTAGGTATTTATACCACCAGAGGTACAATCTGAGGTCACTCTGTGAATTAATACCCCAGATATCTAGGTCTCTGTGAGATGCTAAAACCAAGTAATATTTTGTCATGAATATTAAAATCAAAAACCAATTCAGAGTCATAGCAATACGAGTGCATAGCAGTTACCAATTTGCTATGCCTCCAACTAAGATACAATATGATGAACAAGGATGGAGATTAGAATTTTTCCACAGGTAGGAATAAATGGCATGGTAAACTTTAAGCCCATTAAGAATTGCTGCTAAAGATTTGGATTATTTCAATCTTTCTAGAAGCTTATTTTATTTGAGTAAACATACTCTGAGTTGAGTAAACATACTTTACACTATACTAAGTTGAGTAAACATACTTTACACTAAGAACAAGAAAGTATATTTCTCAGAGGTTTGCCTTTATAGATGAAAATTTAATCTTGGGAGTGGAATGGGGAACATGTGTTTGGTGTGCCTCATGATTGAATTGTAGCCTTAATTATAGGTTTTATAGTTTAAAGGCCACTGGATCTCATCTTTCATTTCAACACTGCTACCTATGAGGATACTCTAGCCATTTTGTATCAAAGTTATCCTGTTTTCAAAATAATTACAAATGATAACTATGTTCATCTGACAGATGAGGCTGTGTTTTAATAAGGTAATACATATAAAAACACTTTAAAACTACAAATTTCTAAATATCTTTTTTTAATTTTTTTTTTAAATTTTTATTTGTTTATGATAGTCACAGAGAGAGAGAGAGAGAGAGGCAGAGACACAGGCAGAGGGAGAAGCAGGCTCCATGCACCGGGAGCCCGATGTGGGATTCGATCCCTGGTCTCCAGGATCGTGCCCTGGGCCAAAGGCAGGCGCCAAACCGCTGCGCCACGCAGGGATCCCAAAACTACAAATTTCTGTACAGCTATGTGGTGGTGTTACTATTTTGATTGTATGTGCCTCAAGATGTGAGCCTTTGGCAGAAGAAATATGAAAAAGATTGAATGTAGGCATCGGATTGTTTGAATATGGGAACACTCACTTTTTGCTCTGGATCCCTTTAAATACTTAAATTATTGAGGACACCCAGCAGGCTTGTGTGTATATATTATGTATACTGTTAAAATACAAAATGGAAACTGACTAAATTCAACTTATTGGCTTCCTTAAACAATTCAGGAATCCGGCAGCCTCCCACCTAGCAAGTAGAGGGGGATTCTAAGGAGTACAAAATGGAGGGTTTTTACAGGAGGGTGGGATGAGAAAGTTATTAGCAAAAGAAAAGGATTTTTCTAGGCATGGTTGCTTTCCCCTAGGAGGAAGAACAAGGGCATTTATTATGCAGATTTACCTCATCTTCCTCTGGGGGTTGGAGAAGGCCCCTGTAGCAGATTACTTCAATGGTATTTACGGGAAAATTCTTGAATAGTGAAAAGTAAGTTTCTGGGGGAGGTTAAAAATGCAGTTAGATTAGGTATTAAGCTCCAGTTTGAAGATTCAGCCTCAATGATGCCATTGTGAGCTTGTGGTCTTGTCTGTCTGTCTTTCTTCTTTCTTTCTTTTTTTTTCTTTCTCTTTCTTTCTTTCTTTCTTTCTTTCTTTCTTTCTTTCTTTCTTTCTCTTTATTTAAATTCCATTTAGTTAACATATACTGTATGTTTCAGGGGTAGAATTTAGTGATTTATCAGTTGCATATAACACCCAGTGCTCATTATCTCAACTGCTGTCCTTAATGCCCATCACCCAGTTACCCCATCCTTCCAACCCACCTCCCCTCCAGCCACCCTCAGTTTGTTTTCTAGGGTTCAAGGTCTCTTATGGTTTGCCTCCCTCTCTATTTTCATCTTATTTTACTTTTCCTTCCCTTTCCCTTTGTTCATCTGTTCATTTCTTAAATTCCACATATAAGGTTTTGGGTTTTTTTTTTTTTTTTTTTTTAACAATACATTGATAACCAGCTAGAGGTTAAATCAGAAATTTTTTAAAAAAAGTTTATATATAACAGCCATAGGAAACCTATTATTTGTTAATATAAATAAAAGATTTTTTAATAAAAAAGCCTTATTTTTGAAAGCCAAAAATTAGCAAGAAGAATGGCATTGTTTAAAGTTTTGCAGTTTCTTTAATGTCTGGCTTATGAGAAGACATCTGAATTCTCATATCTATTTCTGCATTCATTCTGGTGACATGTTGCTTTAGTTGAAGTATTGAAAGAAAATTCATTCTTACACAGGTATGTGATCAGAAAAGGGAGTTCGTCTTGGACTGCTCATAGCTCTTAGGGACCACTAAGCATTTTCTCACTAACTTTAAGAACTGCTGCTCAAGAAAAAGATAATTGAAAGAATTAACAATATTAGAGTTATACCACTTAACTCCTTATTTCTAAGTGTTCTGGCATAAGGGTAGGCATGAAAACTTTGATATTTTGGCTGATGGAAATCATTCTATCCCAAACTTGACCTTTTTATTACTTTCAGGGAACAGCTCTTTGATTTTGAGGGAAAATACAGTTTTTAATAAGAGAAAAGAGCTTTAAGTTGCCAACTGAATTCAGAGTCACACTTTAAAATCTAATGTAACCTTAGGTAAATTTTACTTGCTCTTAAGGGATTTTTCTGAGAATCAAACAAGGTAGGCTGTTCTGAATAAAGAAAAGTCTATCTTTGTTATCCTTCAATTTGGAGAGAGGCCATCTGCAGTTGAGGTATTGAGATATGGGAATTGAGATATTGCATGCCCCATTTGCTAAATGTGACATACTGGTTTAAAAACTATTGCTCTCTCAAAGGCTAGTTCCAGTAGCCTTGGTTTGAAGTAGAAATTAATGATTGGTCTACTGCTTATAGGTGGAGTAGGTGGTGGACACTTACCTTCTGGTCAAATAGGGACTATTGGGTCTGATTCAGACACTATAAACAACAGAAGGTAATGTGACACAGTATTTGGTCTCTCCACCTACAGTATTTCCTCAGCCTTCACAACAATTTGGAAATGAGTCTGTTATTTTATAATTATTATAGAGGTAAGGGATTTGAGATCTGTACAAATCGACTCTCTCCCTCAAAAAAATCCCTGATCTGGTAAGGAGCAGAACTTGAAATTGTCCCACACCTTTGAAGCCCATGTATTTTCCTAGATCATTTTTAAAGATATTTAGGAAGAAATGATTTCCCACTTTTAAGAATTTACTGAAATGGGGAGAAGGGGGAAGAGAGGTTTTTTATGAAGTTAGATGCCCAAAGTGCAAGCATGCGATTTGTCACAGCAGTTTCACAAGAATTTGTGCTATGCAGAAGTCTGTTGGAAGTATTCAAGACTTCATGGCTCAAAAACAGAGTTGAACACAGATTCAAAATTTCTTAACTACTGCATTTTGGGTATTTAAATCATACAATCTGAAAACCTCAAATACAGAAACATGTTTGTCACTGACAAACCTGGTTAGGTTCTTGAGCTATATAAGCTGCACTCTGGGAGAGAGGCTTTATTACTATGAGGCAAAGTCAAATTTGGCAACTAAAATATTAAGAAAATAGAAGGTTACTGGTTTGCAAGTGGTCATGGGGTGGTGATCTGATTGATTAATTAGTGACCTATGTAGGTTGGGTCTAATCCTCACCTGTGTGCGTTCTAGAAACTTGTGGGAAGCAACCTGCTTTGATCTTGTTAGGAAAAAACAAGAGTAAAGACTAGAGTAAAAGATGATCATTTCTTTCAAAGTATGGATGAGGATGGATAGAGGAACAATAGCCATGCCTTCTCTAGATTTATAGACAAAGTCACTGTGGCTCAGAGCTCCAGACCTGATGTGAGCTTTAACAACGTGCATTCCTTAATGTACCTTTGTGGATATATCCACTTTTAATTCCATAATGATTCAGATGTACTTGATTTAACTCTTCTGTTTCCTTTTTGGCATAGAGTAGGTCATTTGAAACCGAGGCACATAAGCTACACACATGCACACAAATACAGACTTAAGGTTTTAGAAGCAGAGTCTTTTTGAGTGGCATTCCAACAGAATCTTAAAGGCCACTTTGTCTCGTACTACTGCTAACTTACCTACTGAGGTCATTCTGTCCTCTTTTCCAGACAACCAGTGTTGGGAATAATCACTATTAGCATTTTATTTTTTAAAGATTTTATGTATTTATTCATGAAAGAGAGAGGCAGAAACATGGGCAGAGGGAGAAGCAGGCTCCATGCAGGGAGCCTGACGTGGGACTCGATCCCAGGTCTCCAGGATCACGCCCTGGGCTGAAGGCAGGTGCTAAACCGCTGAGCCATCCGGCTGCCCACTAAGAAGAGCATTTTAGATGAGGTAACCTAAGTCTTGGGGGAAATAGCGTCAGTCGATTTTTCTTTGCTCCTTTTAACAGAGGAATAGGTATGCGATACTTGCAAAGTAAATTTAAGCTATTTATCAGTGATGTCTCACATTCTCACTGGAAATTCTAGATCTTATTAGTTTCTTCCTTCCTTTTTTTTCCTTTCTTCTTTCCTTCTTTCTAATTTTTTCAAATATTATCACTATGCCAGCCTTTGTCCCAGGATAAGAACTGGGAGTCGTAATGCTTAACTTTTTTTTTGGTTGCAATTTTCTAATTTTTTAATAAATGACTTAGGAACCTTAGAGTGTTGGGAGGCCTGGGTGCCTTAGGGGTTGAGCTTCTGCCTTTGGCTCAGGGTGTGATCCCAGACTCCCTGGATAAAGTCCCACATCGGGCTCCCCACAGGGAGCCTGCTTCTCCCTTTGCCTGTGTCTCTTATGAATAAATAAATACACTCTTAAAAAAAAAAAAAAAAAGGACCTTAGAGTAGTTGAACAGGAAATTAGTATAGTGAAAGTAAAATAAACATTTAGAAAAAAAATAAGTACATGGATAAATCATAGGTGATTTCTAAATAGTCATTTAGGGAATTAAATACTGAATAGTTTTCCTGGAAATGTTATTCTCTCTCTGATAAAATGAGCATTCTGAAAATCATGACAATTTTTTTATTTCTAGAGGTTTCCTATTGCAGCCAAAAAATACACACATATATATTTAACTTAAGCTAGAAGGTGGTACTGGAAACAGTTTTTTTCATTTACTGTATTACAGGATGCTTGAATATTATAGAACAATCAGTTCTTTCCTGCCATCAAAAAAGCCTTCAAGAGATATGGGATAAGAAAATAGTCATACTGTGAAAGTCATTCGCTTTGAATCCTGATTCCATGTATTTGAAAAAGGACTACCAAATTTGGTGTTATATCTTAATATATTTTGGTGTATTGATAACAATAGTATATAGGAAAATGAAGAGCAGTCTTTCAGAAATATTTTAGGATTTTTAGTTTCAAGGATTGCTTTATTTTTGACTTCTAAAATACCCTAGGTCAGTTCTAGATAAAACCTATTATTTTGTCTCAATTACAGATAATCTAAAGAACAAAAACCAGTTATTTAATGGCTTACTACAAATATAACAGCTTTATTTTCTCTCTAAACTAAATTACTATAGTATTGCCATTTTAATATAACTTTTTAAAAGATATGATCAAGGATATGATTTCTTTATTTCCATTCTGCATTTCCATTTATTTACTTTTTAAGATGGTCCTTTACATTAATAACTTAAAGATATTCAAGTACTATAGATAGCTAGAGGCATCATTGTTAGACTTGAAAATATGTGGGATTCTGATCCTTCGCTGGGCTTTATTGATTTAGTCATAAGGCACCTAAACACACAGTACTCTTTTGTACTATAAGTTGAAAAGCCTTTCCCATGCAGTTAATGTTGCAACTTTTGCCCCAATCAATATTTAGTTAGCAGCCCGCAGGAATGGTGGTAAACTTTGTTCTACACCAGTATTTTAGGTAATAAAATATTAAATCATTTCTTGAAATATAACAAGATTTCTTTTTCAGATTTAATGTGACAAGATAGTATTTTATACTGTTTTTATTAGCAGTATAACAAATGGTGAGTAATAAATTCAGATACAGTGCAGACAGACTTAGGCTGTCAGAACTAGTGCGGTGGCTTTGTCTGGCTCTTAGAGCACAAAACCCTTAGGTAGGATACATACAGAAAATCTGTTTGCTGTCAACAAATGACAAATATTTTAGGGTTCAGTTTATAGTTATTTTCTGTAGGATATTCCTACTCATATAAAACACATATTCCAGGATATTCAATTAGACACAAAATGTGTATAAATTATTTTCAATTTCTATAGAAATTAAACATTTCCTAATATCCTTATATGGCACTATTTAACTATAGATGTTTTGGAGGGAGAGACACAATATCATACCTCCTCTAACTTTTCATGTTACCTAGAAAAATGTTATGTATTTGTATTTATTGACTAGCCAATATTTGGTACTCAACTGTTTGCTGGAAAAATGTGAAGCAGAGAATTTCTAAGAATGGTGCAATCACATCTGCATTAGAAATCTGGAATTGCCACTCACTGGTTATGTATATTTGAATAAGTTACTTAAAGCCTCTGGATTTCAGTTCTCTCATCCATAAAATAAGGCAAGATTTTTTGAATGTACACTTAAATATCTAGCAGTATTTCCCCCTAAGATGGTAAAATGGCCCTATTTAAATCGGTTCCTTTTCAAGACACCTTAAAATGAGAACAAAAAAGGGGTGGGTGGTAAGAAAAGGAACCGTCACAAATCTTGAATTCTAGGTTATTATGTGAATCCTTAGTTATTAAAGGAAAGTGCACTGAGACATGAAAAGGACTGAAAAATTGTACCAAAATAAAAACAAAAAGACAATCAGTCTCTTGTAGACTGAATCTCAGAGATAGTCATTTGTCTTCCGGACAAATATTTGAGTATTCTGGTCTAGATAATTTATATTAAAAAATCTTAGAAAACTAAAATAGTCGGTTCAGGTTATGGTAAAAGCCCTCTCCCTTTCTGGCAATTGAATATCACAGAATAATGAATCAACCTACAATAATACACCTCAACCAAAACCTGCTACTTTTCACACAGAGCCAGTACTTAACTTTCTATTACTCATTTAAAAATATTGTACTAGTTTCTGCAATTGAATGAATTTTTATGCCACCCTCTCGCCAAAAAAAATTTATATGTTGAAATCCTAACCCCGCTATTGTGATGTCATTATGAGGTAAGGTTTGGGGAAGTGATTAGGTCATGAGGGAGATCTCATAAAAGTGGAATTAGTTCCTTATAAGAGAGACCCCAGAGAGCTCTCTTGCCCTGTATACTATGTGAAGATACAATAAAAAGTTTGTAACGTGGAAAAGGGTGGACCCTCACCAAAATCCATACTGACACCCTGACCTTGGACTTTCAAGCTCTGAAACTATGAGAAATAAACTGTTGTTGGTTATAAGATGCTCAGTCTATGGTATGCTGTTATAGGAGCCCAAAACTGATTACACCTTTCTCTAGGAAGGTTGTAACAAATTACCATAAACTGAGTGGCTTAAAACAGTGGAAATGTATTTTCTCACTGCTCTGGTGGCCAGAAATCTGAAATCAAAATATCAGCAAGTCTGTGCTCCCTTCAAAGGCACTAGAAGAAAATCTTTACTTGATTCTTGTGGCTTTTATGGTAGCTTTAGGTTTTAGTGGCTTGTGGCTGTGTAACTTACATATCTCCTTCGGACTCTGTGTGAGTTATTCCTCTTCTATTGGTCTCAAATTTCCCTCTTCTCTCTCTTTTTTTTTAATGTATTTATTTATGTGAGACACAGAGAGAGGGACAGAGACATGGACAGAGGGATAAGTAGGCTTCCTGGGGGGAGTTGAATGTGAGCCTCGATCCCAGGACCTGGGATCACAACCTGAGCTAAATTTAGGCAGATGCTCAACCACTGAGCCACCCAGGCATCCCTCCCTCTTCTTTTTCTTATAAGAACTCCCATTACTATACTTAGGGCCCACCTGGATGATCCAGAATGATTATCTCAAAATCCTTAATATGTCTGCAGAGACCCTTTCTCCAAATAAAGTCATGAATTGTAAGTGAACATATCTTTTAGAGAAGCCCACTTTCCAATTCATTAAAGAATGAAAAAGTAACCAAAAAAATCACACTTTTGAGAAAACTATTAAGAAAACAAATATAAAAATATAAGGGGATTGTGATTTCAATAATATCAGAGTATTTTAATCAGACTGCCCAGAATTGTAAACTAGTAAGGAAATATACATAAATATATTTTTGATGATAGTGAAAGATGACTGAAAATAGACATAGGATGACATTATACCCTTTTTCCTAAGTTTTTAAGTTTTATTTTCACTATAGTGAACATGCAGTGTTATATTAGTTTCAAGCATCCTATATAGTGATTCACCACTTCTATACATTACTCAGTGCTCATTGCTCTTAATCCCCATCACTTATTTTACACATTCTCCCTCAACTCCCCTCTAATAACCATCCATTTGTTCTCTATAGTTAAGAGTCCACTTTTTTGGTTAGTCTCTCTCACCCCCTTTTCTTTTGATTTTTTTTTGTTCCTTAAATTTCAGATATGTGTAAAATTATGTGGTATTTGTCTTTCTCTGACTGATTTTTCTTGACACAATACTCTCTAACTCCTTCCCTGTTGTTGCAAAAGGCAAGATTTCATTCTTTGTACAGGCTGAATAATATTCTTGTGTTTGTGCATGTGCGTATGTGCTTATGCATTCATCTATGAATGGACACTCAGGCTGTTTCCATAATTTGTCAGTTGTAAATAGTGTTGCAATAACATAGAAGTGCATATATCCTTTCAAATTAGCATTCTTGTATTGTTTTGGTACTATGCAGTAGTGTGATTACTGTCATAGAGTAGTACCATTTAAAAGTTTTGAGGAACCTCCATTCTGTTTTCCACAGTGACTGCACCAGTCTGCATTCCCACCAACAGTGCAAGAGGGTTCCTTTTTCTCCACGTCCGCACTAACACTTACTGTATTTTTTATTTTTATTGTATTTTTTATTTTATTTTTTATTTTTTATTTTAGTCATTCTCACAGGTATTAGGTGATATGTCATTAGAGATTTGATTTACGTTTCCCTAATGATGAGAAATATTGAGCATCTTTTCATGTATCTGTTGGCCATGTGGATGTCTTCTTTGTTTTTTTTATTTATTTATTTTTTTATTTTTTTAAAGATTTTATTTATTTATTCTTAAGAGACACAGAGAGAGAGGCAGAGACATAGGCAGAGAGAGAAGCAGGGTCCATGCAGGGAGCCTGATGTGGGACTTGATCCCAGGACTCTAAGATCATACCCTGGGCTGAAGGCAGGCACTTAACTGCTAAGCCACCCAGGCATCTCTATGAATGTTATATTTTTGGGAAAAAAACAATTAAAATGAAAAATATTATGAATGAAATAAAATAAATGGGGTGCCTAGGTGGCACAGTCCATTAGGTAAGGGTCCATTTCTTGGTTTTGGCTCAGGTTGTGGTCTCAGAGTCGTAGGATCATGGGATTGAGCCCTGCATGGGGCTCTATGCTCAGCACAGAGTCTGCTTCAGATTCTCTCTCCCTCTCCCTCTGCCCCATCTACTTTTTTTTTTTTTTTTTTTTTTTGGAGAATGTGTATTCATGTCTGCCCATTTTTTAAAGATTTATATTATTTTAGAGGGAGAGAGAGAGAGCTCATGGGGTGAGAAAAGGCAGAGGAAGAGAGAGATTCTGAAGCAGATCCCCTGCTGAATGTGGAGCCTGACTGAGGGGTTGATCCCACAACCCATGAGATCATGACCTGAACTTACCATCAAGAACCCTACACTTAACCATCTCAGCCACCAGGGTGCTGGTCTTCTCCCCATTTCTTGATTGTTTTTTGAGTGTTTTTTTTTTTTTTTTTTTTTAAGATTTTATTTATTCATTCATGAGAGACACAGAGAGAGAGAGAGGCAGAGACACAGGCAGAGGGAGAAGCAGGCTTCATGCAGGGAGCCCGAAACGGGACTTGATCCCAGGTCTCCAGGATCATGCCCTGGGCCAAAGGCAGCACTAAACTGCTGAGCCACCCGGGCTGCCCCTGAGCTACCCGAGCTGCCCTGTTTTTTCTGTGTTGAGTTGTATTAGTTCTTTATATATTTTGGATACTAACCCTTTATTTGATAATTCACTTGTAAATCTCTTCTCCCATTCTGTTAGTTTTGTTGAGTCTTTCATTTACTGTACAGAAGCTTTTTATGTTAAGGTAGTCTCAATAGTTTATTTTTGCTTTTATTTCCCTTGCTTCAGGAGACTTGTCTAAAAAAATTTTGCTATGGCCAGTGTCAGAAATTATTGCCTGTATTCTCTTTTAGGATTTTTATGGTTTTATACCTGAGAGGTCTTTAATCCATTTTGAGTTTATTTTTGTGTATGGTGTGAGGAAGTGGTCCAGATTCATTCTTTTGCATGTAGCTGTCTAGTTTTCCTGACACCATTTGTTGAAGAAACATTTTCTCATTGCATATTTTTGCCTCTTTTATCAAAAATTGACCATGTAATTGTGGGTTTGTTTCTGGGCTTTCTATCCTGTTCATCAATCTGTGTGTCTATATTTGTGCTAGTCCCATACTGTTTTGATTACTCTAGCTTTGTAGTGTAACTTGAAACCTGGATTATGATATCTCCAGTTTTGTTTTTCCTTTTCAAGGTTGTTTTTGGGCTATTCAGGGATTCAATTTTAGGATTATTGGTTCTAGTTTTGTGAAAAATGGTGTTGGTATTTTGAGAGAGATTGAATCCGTGGATTGCTTTGGTTAGTATGGTAACCAAATGTTAGTATGGTAACATTTTAACAATATTTGTTCTTTCAACCAGTGAACATGGAACGTCTTCTCCTTTGTCTGTGTCCTTTTCAGTTTCTTTCACCAATGCTTTATAGTTTTCAAAGTACAGATCTTTTGCCTCTTTGGTTAAATTTATTTCTAGGTATTTTATTCTTTTTGGTGCAGTTGTGCATGGGATTGCTTTCTTAATTACTCCTTTTATTGCTTCATTATTAGTGTTTAGAAATGCAACATGGGCAGCCCCAGTGGCTCAGTGGATCAGCCCAGGGCGTGATCCTGGAGTCCTAGGATCAAGTCCCACGTCAGGTTCCCTGCATGGAGCCTGCTTCTCCCTCTGCTTGTGTCTTTGCCCCCCCCCCACCTCTCTCTCTCTCTCTCTCTCTCTCTCTGTGTGTGTGTGTCTCTCATGAATAAATAAATAAAAACTTAAAAAAATGCAACAGATTTCTATATATTGAATTGATGTCCTATGGCCTTCCTGAATTCGATTATCAGTTCAAGTCAGTTATTTTTGGTGGAGTCTTTAGGGTTTTCTATATATAGTATCATGTCATCTACAAATATTGTAAGTTTTACTTCTTCCTACCAATTTGGGTGCCTTTTATTTCTTTTTGTTGTCTTATAGTTATTGCTTGGACTTACACTACTATGTGGAATAAAAGTGGTGAAAATGGATGTCCTTGTCTTACTCCTGACCTTAGAGGAAAAGCTCTCAGTTTTACACCATTGAGTATGATGTTCACTGTGGGTTTTCATATATGGCCTTTATTACATTGAGGTATGTTCCCTCTAAATCTACTTTGTGGAGGGTTTTTATCGTGAATGGAGGTTTTACTTTGTCAAATGTTATTTTTGCTTCTGTTGAGTTAATCATATGGTTTTTATCCTTCCTCTATGGATATGTATCATGTTGACTGATCTGCAAACATTGAACCACACTTGCATCCCAGGAATAAATCCGACTTGATCATGGTGAATGATTTTTTTAATGCATTTTTGGATTCATCTTAGTAATATTTTGTTGAAAATTATTCTATGTCCATCATAGATAATGTTCTGTAGTTCTCTCTCTCTCTCTCTCTCTCTCTTTTTTTTTTTTTT
Source organism: Canis aureus (assembly GCF_053574225.1). Classification (NCBI taxonomy): domain Eukaryota; kingdom Metazoa; phylum Chordata; class Mammalia; order Carnivora; family Canidae; genus Canis; species Canis aureus. Next base: position 17,230,410 of record NC_135612.1, on the reverse strand, counting down.
TTTTTTGATGAGTCTGGGTAAAGGTTTATCAATTCTAATAATCTTTCAGAGAACCAGCTCCAGGTTTCATTGATCTGTTCTATTGGTGTCTTTGGTTTGTTTCTGTTTTATTTCTGCTCTAATATTTATTATCTTTGTTTTGCTTGTTGGAGTTTCATTCTTTTTCTAATTCCTTTAGGAGTAAGGTTTAGATTGTTTATTTGAAAAAAAAATTTAAAGATTTTATTTATTTATTCATGAGAGGCACATAACAGAGAGAGACAGAGAGGCACAGACACAGGCAGAGAGAGAAGCAGGCTCCATGCAGGGACCCCGATGTGGGATTTGATCCCAGGACTCCAGGATCATGCTTTGAGCCAAAGGCAGGCGCTAAACCTCTGAGCCACCCAGGGATCTCCTATTTGAAAATTTTCTTTTTGAGGTAGCCAGCATTGCTACAGACTTCCCTCTAGAACAGTGGTTGGTGTATCTTAAAGATTTTTGGCCATTATGTTTTCATTTTCACTTGTTTCCATGTATTTTTAAATTTTCTTGATTTTCTGGTTGACCTGGTCATGGTTGAGTAGCATGTTATTTAACTTCCATGTATTTGTGGTCTTTCCAGATTTTTTTCTTGTGGTTGATTTCTAGTTTATAGCATTGTGGTCAGAAAAGATAAATGGAATGACTTTAATCTTTTTTGAATTTGTTGAGACTTATTTTTCTGGCCTATTATGTCATGTATTTTAGAAGAAAGTTTTGTGTGCACTTGAAAAATATATTCTGCTGTTTCAGGATGGGATGTTCTGAATGTATCTATTAAATGCATCTGGTCTTATGCGTCACTCAAAGTGTCTATTTCATTATTGATTTTCTGTTTGGATAATATACCCATTGATGTAAGTGGAATACTAAAATCTCTTACCTTTAATGGATTACTATCAATTGGTTCCTTCGTGTATGTTATTAACTGCTTCAAGTATTTGGTCCCATGTTGTGTGCAGAAATATTTATAATTGTTATATATTCTTGTTTGGATGTCCCCTGAATGATTAGCGTCTTCCTTTGTTTCTTGTTATAGTGTTTGTTTCAAAGTCTATTTTCTTCAATATAAGTATTGCTACTCCAGCTTGCTTTTTACATCCATTTGCATGATAAATGCTTCTCCATCCTTCCACTTTGAAATCTGCATATGTCTTGAGGTCTGAAATGCCTTTCTGTACAGATGGGTCTTGTTTGTTTTTTTTAATCCATTTCTTCACCCTGTCTTTTGATTAGAGCATTTATTCCATTTACCTTCAAAGTAATTATTGGTATGTATGTATTTATTGCCATTTTGTTACTTGTTTCATGTTTGTTTTGGTAGTTTTTCTCTGTTCCTATATTCTCTTGCTCTCTTCAATCACAATTTGTTGGGTTTCTTTAGTAATTTACTTGAGTTTCTTTCTCCTTATTTTTTGCATATCTATTAAAAACATGGAACCCTTCACAAATTTGCGTGTTGTTTTGCACAGGGACCATGCTAATTTTTTTTGTATCATTCCAATTTTGTATATGTGCTGCTGAAGCAAGCATGGCATTATACCCTTTAGGAAAGGAAAGTACACTGGATAAATTTTACTTTTGTCTGTGTGGGTCCTCTTCTCCCAGAGGGTACCACCCAGTTTAACTTATATAAGGTTGGTTAAATTTGAGCAGAAATCTCATTAAAACTTATTCCTACTGGTTAGAGGAATTTGCAGGAAAGCTGGAAAGTGAGGGGAAAAAAATCAAGGAGAGAAAAGAGTCATGGTGCGGGGAGGGGCTCAAATATATGTGTCATCTCTGTCTAAATTGTTGGCTGGTATATGAATAAACCTGTGTGGGTAAAGTCCAGTAGTACAAAGGAATAGGTACAAGGTTAATAATAATTAGCAAAGACATCAGCTGCCTTCCATGGCAGGTTTATTACGTTTTGAGTTGGAGTCCTACCAATTTAGGTATCGAATAAGACAAAAACCAAAGGGCAACAACAACAACAAAACCCAGAATTCTTCGGAGGTAACTAATATATGACAGAATCTATCATTCAAATGTTCCACATGCAGGAGAATATTCTAGACCTGTAAAGAAACAGGTACATGTGACATGTAGTCACGAGAAAAAACAATAATAGAAGGTCACCCAGACAACAATATCTCGATGTTGGAATTAGTAAACAAATGTAAAGGAAGGAGTATAACTGTTCTTCTATAAAGATGATACATTGTCTACATGGAAATTTATAGACTGTTTGAAGTTATTACTAGACTAATAAGTGAATTAAACTGGATTTAAGAATCAGTATGCATATATTAAATACATATTTGAAAACAAATGGGAAGTAAAATAAAATAATTTTTGAGGGGGGCATAATTATAAGAAAATAAAGGTTTAAATAATAAAAAAAGGAGCCTGCCTGGCTCAGTCAGTAGAGAATGTAATTCTTGATCTTGGGGTCATGAGTTCAAGTCCCACATTGAGCACAGAACTTACTTTAAAAATTGAATGAATGAATAAATAGAAAGATATATCATGCTCTTGGAATCAAAGACAAAATGCTGTTCAGGTATTTTTAGCCTAGTTTCTTCCCAAATTGGTCAATAAATTGAACACCTCAGCCATAAACTTATCTAACTTTTTTAAATTGAAAATTGAAAAATTGTTCTAGAATTTATAGTTACTTTCTAAAATCCACTTTTACAAGTGACATTGTATAGCCAAAACAAAATTAAAGAAGAAAAAATAATAATGTAGGAAAGCTTACAATAGACATTAAGATTACTAAAAAGTTGGATTTAAGAAATTGTGTCACTATTTAAAGAAAAGAAATGGATCACTATAATAATGAAATTTGAGAAAAAGACAAACACATATGTGATTCATTCATTTCAAATCTGATGTCAAAAATATTCCATAGGAAAAATATCTTCAATAAATAGTGCTGGAACAACTACATATCCATTTGGGTGTGGAAACAAAACTTGATATCCATTTTACATATACACAAAATTTAATTTGAACTGAATCATAGACCTAAATATAAATACTAACACTGTAAAGACTTGAGAAGAAAATATAACTAAAAGGATTAATTAGCCTGGTCACAGAAAACAACTGTAAAGGACAAATGATAAGTTAAACTTTATGAAAATAAAAATCTGATCCTCAAAAGATACTATTAACAAAATAAAAGTAGGATAAAAACAAACTGGGGTAAAATATTGTCAAAATACATATTTTAACAAAGAATTCACTTCCAGAATACATAAAGATTCTCTAAACTTCACGTAAAAGACTAACAACACAATAAAATTTGTACAAATTATTTGAAAACAAACATCACAAAATGCATGTGTGTATGTGTGTGTGTGTGAGAGCGAGAGAGAGATATTAAAACATCTGTTAAAACACTGTGGATACATCATGCAGGGGAAAATAACTGGATACAGAGTAGTAATCTCATTGACAAAGTCTGTATAGCTGGTGAGAATGACAGTTACCTTTACCAATTGTAAAGTAAGGTGGTAAGCCTGTCACATCTCTTTGAGGGAGAATTCCAGGATGTTATTCTAAAGGACAAGAATTTTTCCACCAGAGATCTATTGTGAGTCTATATATAGCAACTATTTTCTACATGCTTTGTATTCAGAATTTGTAGCTTTATTGGGCCATGTGGTCTTTTCAAAACACTTAATTATACATGACTGGATATTAGAAAGATGTTATTTTCTGGCTGGAGCCAGGGCTTGATCATAGGGTCTAGGTTCGATTAATGGGATTGTTTCCCCTGAATTTTGAAACTCCAAGGAATGAATGCAAGATACAAGAACAGAAAGAAACTATTCTAGGTGGTAGTAGTGGTGGAGAGAGAAAAGTTCAGCTTATCAACAAAGTGTGTTAATGGCAGTAGCTTTGCCAACATAATTTTTAACTTAGGTTTTCTTTTTTTTTTAAATTTTTTTTTTTTTAATTTATTTATGATAGTCACACAGAGAGAGAGAGAAAGGCAGAGACACAGGCAGAGGGAGAAGCAGGCTCCATGCACCGGGAGCCCGACGTGGGATTCGATCCCGGGTCTCCAGGATCACGCCCTGGGCCAAAGGCAGGCGCCAAACCGCTGCGCCACCCAGGGATCCCTAACTTAGGTTTTCTATGTTGATTCTTGGTTTTCCTTTTCGTACCTTACTTCTATTTCTCAAACCTGATTTTTCAGTTTTCCATAATCCAGTCTGCCATGCCCTAGCCTTTTAGCAAATGCATTTTCTAATTAAGGTACCCAGAGCCATTTTCTGTTTTTTTTTTTTTTCAACCAAGTTTGCAAGGATGTTATTACAACCTAATTGTACACTTACATAAACCCCAGTACATTTGAGCATATAAATTTTAAGAAATTCTCTAACTGAATGGACATGGATAATTCTCGAATCTCTATCCATAGCAATTTTTAAATACTGCATTAGTTTGCTTAAAAATGCAGGTAGCTAATCTAACAGCTGCACAGTGCTCCCTCTGTTGGGTGCCACCTGAATGAGAGTCAAGAGGTTGGTGGTGCAGGGAAAGGAGAATGCTGCTTGTCACATGTGCCTTCTCCTGGTTTACTGAATCAGAATTTTTAATATGTATATGTATTCAGGTACATGTCAGAAGTTGAGGTCCACTGCAATATATATATGCTAACTTTGATTTCAAAGTGAGTTGTTTTCTGTTAACTTTATTACATTTTTAGTACACATATGAACAGAAACATTTATGTATGTATGCATGGTATGTATTTATTTGTGTTTTTTAATCTGCCCAGAAAATGTGCTATTTGAGTGACCTGATATATTTCAGTTGCTTGATACTAATGTTTGTGGTGGAAAAAAAAAAAAAAAAGCAATTTGAGGTCTTTAAAACCAGGGGATGTGAACCCGTTAAGGATTAGGAGATAGCAAGAGTGGGTAAGGGTTGTCTGACTCACTCTCTTAATGAGTGGGTTCCTGTGGGGGTGGGAGGGGAGGGAGGAGGCTGACCAGCTGTTTTCCATCTCCACTGAAGCTAGTCAAAATAAATACAAGTAGACTGTTCTTGGACTAGATGTTAGAGGCTGAGGTAAGGTGGGTAAAGGGAAGAGGAAATGGCTTACTCAAATAGCTTTAAATGTGGGAAAGAATACTAAGATGAATACTGAGGTACATTTCTGACTAAAGAACAATGAGATAGCTTAAATTATCTCCTTAGTTTCCTTTAAGCCCTTGGAGCCCAGAATTCAGGATCTGAGGGGAACATCCAACTTCTTAGCAGCCAAAGAAACTATATTAAGGAACACATTTACTACTAAATTGTTACTGAATTTAAAGGGAGCTGATGAATGGCTGGCAAAAGGAGGCTGTCTCATGATGTTCTGAAAGCAAAACCAGTTAAGAGGGTCAGCAGATCTCTAATTATAATGGAGCAGTTAACACCACTATAATTAAAGCTGCATCAGCATTTCCATTGCAAACTAATGTTTTTCATGGGTTGAAACTCAGCTGTAAAGATTCAGTCTTGGCTGAAAGTTGGCATATAGGGCTCAGGAACTCAGCAGGGAAGGGGCAAAGAAGGGAGATTTTAAAAAATTTATTTACTGAACTGTCAAACACAAAATATAGCCATTAAGATCTGTTGAGGAAATAATAAATAATACATTCTCTCAAAATTAGTATGCATAGCAAACCCTGGGTGCCATAGGCATGGTGGAAAAAAAAAAACATTTAAGTTATACAGATTGGGAAACAAAAAAAAATACTTGAACTGAAGGATGAGTTTTTAATCCTGTGAGTCGTGTCTCTTTTACAGAGAATATTTAGATGTTGCTAAAAACATATTTAGTGTTCTTAAATATTTATTTGCCCAAGAAATTTAGATGACTCCAATGAAGCTGCAAAATGTACACCAGCACAGTGGGGTTAGTTACATAGGACGTTATATCACTTTCTTCCTCTGATTCCTTTGATAGATAACTTTAATCTAAATTCCCTCATTTCTATGAATGTTAACACTTTTCTTTTTATACACGAATTTCTGGATGTTTCTTAATAATGATACACTGATTTACTGTGATATGTTAATTTTTATACATACTCCATTTTTGTACTTTAAAAGGTACAGTTAATAACTCATGAAGGAAAATTACAAGATGTTAAGGGCCTACTATGCACCGGACACATACCTAGTGGCTTGTTTTCAACTTTATGATTCTGCTTGGAATTATTTTTATTTTTGAATATTTACATTAAAAATAATTTATATTATTGCTTTAATTTATGTTACTTTATTATTACCTTGTTTTTTATTTTGCCCTGTAAAATCTCAAAGCTCTTTGTTCTTTGAATGTAATGACACTATTTAGGTAAGGGCCAGTTTGATCATTCTTGTCTAATCTATAACTTTATTTATTATGGTCAAGATTATAAAACCAAGTAAGAAAATCTCACAGAAAAGCCATTTCAGAGAACTTTGATATCAAGGAAAATAAGTTGAATATTCATTATATATTGACAAATACCTGGAAGGATAATAACCAAACTGATAAATGTGATGTGACAGGAGACAAATAGGTGAGAAATCAGCTTAAGGATGATAATAAACTGACTTTAAACTTAACTGTTGTATTTTGAACTTTCATGGAGAAATACATTTTTGTACTTTTGTGTTTCTGAATGAGTTTTAACAATAAAAATTGAAAGAAAAACCTGTTCTAGCAAATGTGGCAATTTAAAAAAATGAACAGAAGATATGAGGTTCAGTTGTATACATAAGAATATCTTTCTCTTATCTGAACCTGCATTTATGGTTCAAAAGACTTTTAAATATATGTTAACTCAGTGGGAATAAGGAAACCTCTTACAGAATAAAAACAGCCTACTGGTATCTAAAAATGTTCTACAAACTAATCCAAAAGTATTTTGTGTTTTGCTTAGACCTTGCCAATAAACTTCCTGCTGAGTATGTGGTTTATTGCAATTAAAAGAGAAAAGATGGTAGATAATGGATTGGACATATCTTGTGGCTCTCCTTTTTCTCTTCCACCATTTTCCCTCACACGTGTTCCAAACTGTGCTTGACTGGCTACCTCTCTCTGGCAGCCATTCCATTAACAAATTCTTTGGAATACTGACCTAAGTAGCCGCTCTCATTGCCTGTAAGTTACCAGCAGGAGGAAAGTGGTGGTTATTAAAAGTCAGCTAAGAAGTAAAAAATAGATTTTAAAGGCTGTGGACATGGAGGGGGGGAGGGGTCTTTGGAGTAGATCCAAACCAGGTTGGCCTGAATTGAGCAGCTATTAACTCTACAAAAGTTTTCTGAGAGAAAAGTTGCCATTCATATTTCAACTTAGAGAAGTCAAGAAGTTAGCCAAACAAGATGTAGATAATCAAGAACAACAGTTTGCAAACCTCAAGGAAACCATGGTGGAAAGGGGGGAAAATGGATATGAAAACCTCAGAGAAAAACCTAATCAAATCAGACTTCTTGAAGGTCCTGGCTCCTCATTCATGGAGTCAGTTACCCAGGCGATGAAAGTATTGAGCATCTATTCCATGTCATTTTTGATTCTGGCCTGGGGATACAAAAATAAATGAGCCATGATGTGATTTTCATATTTATGATCATTTAAAATACATTTTCTCACTTTAGATCACAACTTCCTGCTGAAAGCTAGTTTGATATAGGACTGGTCAAAATTGAAAGTTGTTTTAGGATTATTATCTTCTCTGTTTAGTGCTTTAGTCTTCAAATAATTCTTTTTCCTTCTTCAGATATTCAGTTTCTGACTTCACTTAAGTCTCATGTCAATGTGTACATAAAAACATGTTCTCCTAGGATGGATTCAACCTATTAAAGGGTAAACAAAGCAATTTATAGGCAAGGAATTAACATTAAAGACAAACAACAAAAGAAGGAATAAAATGAAATGACATAGAATAAGGTAGAAAATAAAATGAAGTGAGTTTCTAGTGGTACAGGTTAGCATATACTATGTTAGCATATATTTGTATACATATATTCAACTATATGTGTATATTAATTTATGCCAAAAATGCTTTCCTCCTTATGGTTATTTATATTTTACTTTGTTTCTAGAATGTTATTTACATCATTAGTGGATTATAGGAAATGATGGTGATGATTTTCATTTTTTAACAAATACCAAGAAGATACTGCCCTTTTTTTGCCTATACATAAGGTCATGGTCTCACAGTTTTTATTAGGAAAAGCTCAGCAATTTCTGTGAGACTTTCTTTATCTCAGAGAGATAAAAATAAGCATCTTTTCTGAGTATTTTTGAGTGGGGAAGAATCTTTAAAATGTCTAACAAGATTGCCTGGTTCTATTTTCCTAGGGTTTTTTATTTAGCTTTGATTAAGTCAAGACCGATCAGTCACTGATAAAGAGTCATGGAATATTTTGCAGGAGAGTAGGATGATTGATTTCTACAGAAATATGAGTAAAACTAATATATTTCAGTGATCCTTTGATTACAAAAACTGAAAAACTACCTTAAAATAAGAATGGGGCATTTTGATTTACGGAATTGAACAGCACAAAATAAAGTCAGATTCAGTACCCTACCAGGTCTATTGGCTCAATGTCATCAATAAATAGTGACTTGTTCGGCCTATGTTGTCTTTTTTTTTTTTTTTTTCTTTTGTGATTTTACTCTCAGGTGTGGCCTCTCATCATATAAGAAAAGTATCCACAGCTGTAGACTGATATATTTTCAGTTTAACAACTGCCTAAAAAGAGTGTTCTCTTCTAGTAATTTCAGCAAAATCCAGTAGACTTGATTAGCTCTAATTGGCCTTATTTGGGTTACATTTAAAAACCTGAAGGACGCCTTGGTGGCTCAGCAGTTGAGCATCTGCCTTCGGCTCAGGGCGTGATCCCAGTCTGAGGATCGAGTCCCGCATGGGGCTCCGTGTGAGGCGCCTGCTTCTCTTTCTTCCTACGTCCTTGCCTCCCTCTCTGTGTCTCTCATGAATAAATAAATAAAATCTTAAAAAAAAAAAACTGAGCAAATCACCATGTCCAGGAGGATGCTATGCCTACATATGACCAATTCAGTTATAGAACGAGGGAGAAGAAAAATCTGAATCATTCAAAGAAAACGAATATTTATGTTTCTGGGAAGATGGAGTAGATATACTTAGCAAGAGGAATACAAAAGTACAACTAATAACTTTGGCTATAATATGTAAAATATAAGGAGACAAAGATGGACAGAAGAAGGCAGACCAAGGAAGGATCTTGAGATTCCAAGGGAAGACAAAGTGATGAGTTCCCTGGGTTTTTTTTTTTTTTTTTTTTTTTTGACTTGATATACTTCAGATTGGCAACTGAAGAACTGGCAACCTGGGAAAAGGAAGGAGTACATAAAAGATATCTCAAGAAAAGGATAGTCTTTCTAGTCAAAGGATCACGAAATGGGCTGGCTGGCAGGACAAAACACTAGGGTATATCTTCTCTGTACAAGCCAAATGAAACATACCCACAAAAAGAAGACAAAACAGCAGAGGCTCCACACCCTCTCTCCCAGCAAAGGTGAAGTAGAGAGCCTGAATATACAACCTAGAAAGCAGTAATAAACACCACTTACCACTTACGATGTCAAGATGTCATTGTTGACAACCTTTTGGACTAGAGTTTGGTGAAGAACATTAGCCATGATACCAAAATATTGATCTAGGCAAGAAAAAGATAAATTGGGCTTAATCAAAATTAAAATCTTTTGTTTTGGGAAAGACCATGTTGACAGGATGAAAATATAAACTATAGGCAGGGGAAACTATTTATAAGGTGACAAAGGGATCATAAGTAAAATATTTAAAGAGCTCTCAAAACTCAAATAATCCAATTAGAAAATGGGCAAAAGATATGAAGAGATACTTCACTGAAGAGAGTATATAGATGGGAAATAAGCACATATTAAGATATGCATATCCTGAGCCAATAGGGAAATGTAAATGAAGGTGATGATGACATGTTGCTATCCCCTTCAATAACAGGTAAAATAAAAACTAGTACTAATATCAAATGCTGGTAGGGACGCAAGGAAAGTGGATCTCTTGTACATTTCTGATGGGAATATAAAATGGTAGAGATGATATAGAGTATAGTTTGGCAGTTTCTTAAAAACTAAACACACATTTACCATATGACCAAGCAATTTCACTTTTCTTCTTTTGACCAAGAAAATGGAAATTTATCTTCATAAAGACGTGTATATGATTGTTCCCAGCAGCTTTGTCTTAATAGTTCAAACCTGGAAACAAATAATTTTCCTTCAGTAGATGAATAGCCAAAAAAACTATGGTATATCCATCCACACTATGAAGTAGTACTCAGCAATAAAAAAGAATGCACAATGATACCTGTAACAACTTTGAGAGATTTCAATAATGTGCCGAGTGAAAAATTCAGGATTTTATGTGATCCTATCTAAATAGTACTCTAAAAACAATAAAAGTTATATAAATGGAAAATCAGTAGTTTCTAGGGTTTAGGGGTGATTTGGACACAGGAGTGGGTGTGACTGCAAGGGAATAGTAAGAATAAGATCTTTGTGGTTATGAATTAAATAGTATTATATATTGATTGTAGTAGTGGCTACACAACCCTACACATGTGATACAGTGATAGAGAGCTATACACACACATTGTACCAATGTTACATTCCTGTTTTGGATATTGCTCTACAGCCACGTACCATGTACTTACTGGAGGAAATGGTGCAAAAAGTACAGTGGACCTCTGGACTATCTTCGCAATTTCTTGTAAAATATAATTATTTCAAAGTATGTAAAAACTTTTTAAAAAGAAACAACAAACCCTGAAAGTCTGGTGATGCTATTTCAAGATGAAGGTAATTAGAGAAAACAAACCTATATCTACTACAGGGAAAAGACAAATTATTTGGTATTTGGTTTCTATCTATATTTACTTCCAAAGGAAATGATGTTACTTCATAAAATTAACAATTAAAAAAAAGATATAATTACTTTCATATTTGTTTTCCTTGAACTACAAAGCCAAATAATCATTTTAATTATGGTATTATGATAATTGCTATTATTATTGTTATTTTAGATTATCAACTTTCTTTTATAAAGTCAAATTTGAAAGAGAGAGGAAATGCTGCTTAGAAATCTTTGATACCAGTGTGCTCTTTCCAATTTGTCCAATTTAACATGCCTGCTATTTCTGTTCTTCTTTTCCCTCCAAGTGAAGTGTGTTAGTGGCAGTCACTAAATAATCATTTTATTTGCTTTTGTGAAATATGTCATAATCCAATGTGTAATGTGTTTTGAGAATAAAATGCTATTTCTGTGCATTTAAAAGTAAGGGAAAACAAGAGAGGATTCACTGTTTTACCAAATGATTAGCAAATTTTGATGAATTGGAATATTTTTCAAGTAGAAAATTTTAGATCAGAATTGATAGGCCTTTGGAAAAGTTTGTTATACCTTCTATATTCAGAAATCAATAAGAAACATTAAAAATAGTGTGCATTTTTTAATAGTAGTCACTATTTTTATCGTCTAAACATAGATTATATGTAGAATTTTCCTTGAACAGGCGGTATTGTTAAACTGGTGCACTGATCAGTTCCTAATGAAATTATTTTTAAAGTTAGTTTAGAGGCATTCCTAACCATCCAAGTCATTGCATAATTATATATATATATATATATATATATATATATATATATATATATATATATATAATTGGAGAAGCAGGCTCCATGCAGGGAGCCTGACGTGGGACTCGATTCCAGGTCTCCAGGATCACACCCCAGGCTGAAGGCGGCACTAAACCGCTGAGCCACCAGGGCTCCCCTAAAAAAAGTATATTAAAGAACTTAGAAAAAATAATCAAAAGGATTTGGTAAAATTTCAGATACCTTCAGAAAAATTTTTCACCAATATGTTCAGTTATCACACTACTCAAGCTTATACATATCTTTAGTTCTTATTTTATCATTCACAGATATCACTACTGAATGCCAGATTTCAATATTGTCAGGGTTCATGATTAAATGATGTAACATCCTCTTCCAAGTGGGCAGATTCGCTATTTGATAGTGGCCCTAGGAGAAAGGTACTAGAAATGTGTATCAATTAAGTTTTTATTGACTATTCATAAAAGCTTATAATAACCACCTGGATCCAGTAAACTGCACGGTGGGTATCCAACTCTATTTACCATCAACTCTGTAAACAATATGTATACTTTAATTTCAGGTTCACTAGCAAAAATTACCATCCAAAAATTGTACATCTTAGTGTTCCAAGCCAAAGTTAACAGAAGGCACAAGAAAGCAAGGAAATAGTGTACACTTAATTTTGGATCTTTCAAAATGAATAGCATTGTCTTAGAATCCCAAATACTTGAAAGAACTATTTACATTTTTCTGCTGACACATATGATGAATTCCAGCCTTCCATATAAGCCATCTTAATACAATGAACGAGAACAGTAGAATCTTTTCAAGTTGTTCAGACATTTATACTATAGTGCCAGAAGATAAGAACCTTGTAAAGTTTTCAAAATGTTAAAAAATCGTGATTTTTGTTAAATATTAAACATGTCAAGTATTTTATTTAACTCTTTCATTTAGGGATTGAGTAACGTGCTACAAACTGAGAATTTGACTTAGATTTATTACTACTGGACAGTGTTCATTTGCATTGTTAGGAACAAAAATCAGTTGTATTATCAGTTTTCTGGAATTTAATGGTTATACTATTTGTCAAACACAATTAAAAATGCACATGTTTATAGAATCAGATAATCCCCAGAGGCACCACTAGTCAATGTGATCATTGCATTTAAAAGATAATCAGTAAATCTTTTGTCTTTTTATTAAGTGTGACAGTTTCTCTTGACAACCTTGTCTCTTCACAGCTTATATAACCACACATAGAATTGTGCTTTGCTCAATATGTGATTTATATTTACCGAATGAATAGGTGAAAGAAGTCAAAGAAACTGGTAACACTTTTCCAAAACAAATGAAAAATCCAAAAAAAAAAAAAGAGAAAGACTTCTACTTTTAGAAGGTACAAGTTATTTTAGTGGTCATTTATCATAAATATCAGGTATGTAATATATCATAATTATAGATATCTATGTTAGAATTAGTCATACTGAAGTTTGGCTCATTTAGCAATTGTTTTATTATCTAAAGTCTTTAACTGATAAAACCCTTTCAAGCCCATAGTTTATATTATACTAACAATAACATACCTGGTCAGAAATCATGTATCTTTGTTCATCTTTTGCCTTTCTCTTTCTGAGTTTCAGAGCCATTGAGGTCAAATGCAGTCACATCCTTTCAAATAGGAATTTTTCCTTCAAAAAGTTCAAACAATTTTGCATTGAACTTTCATTTCTTAATTAGAGAAATCAAAAGAAGAGGGAGACAGGAACAAGAGGGAAGTAAGATAAAGTAGGGGAAAATGAAGGCTTATTGATTAAGGTTTAATCAGAAAGTCTCTCTATACTTCTCTGTTTAATTCTCTTCTCGAGATAACTCAATATTTTAGATACTAAATAAATTCACAACATGGGTTTAATTGAAATTTTTTTAGTATGCATTTAACAAAGTCACTTTGGGTGGATTTTATGAACTGCAAATTGACTGAATAAGTGAATACAGGCAAAATACACATTTGCCATCAGGCAGTTACCTATCACAATGTCTTACGTATATGTGAATCAAGTGAATGTGTTAAGATTGTGTTTTGAATTTGAATTTGAAAGTCCATCCATTTGAATAATTTTAAAAAATAAGCAAAGATAATGCTTTGTGATGGGTACTTTTTGCATAATATAAGTTTCAGGATTTGTAGAAGTGTTGTCTAAATCTATGATAAAGGGTAGCACTATATTTTTAAAGATCATATTCCCCTAGAATATCATATGTACCATATGATTGAACTAGATTTTTTTTCAGACATGATGTACTTTCTTCTTCAAAAATGCTGTATAATAATCATTATCCACTAAGTATCGTCGTGGAGAGGGAGATTTTAAATAGCAATTACTATTACTTCAGATTCATTAAATAATTAAGGGTTGTTGAATGAAAGTGGTAGGTATAATTTTTCAAAAGTAAATCTTTAATATAGGTAAATTCTGAAGAGTATATTTACATGTGGAAAATGAAAAAGAAATGTTTTTCTCTGATAAGATGATATGTTTCTTTTATTTATAAACTGCTAGGGATAACTTTTACATTTTGATCATCATGAGCACTTATTATTCACAATAAAACATCAAACAACCTTGTGAAGAGACAAAAGACTATAAAAGAAGTCTTTTACACATTGATTTTTATAAAAGCATTTTTCCTGTAGAATCGATAGATGCATAAAGGAATAAAAGACAACTGATTTTAGAGTATGAAAAGGGAGTTTATGAAGAGCTGGTCTCCAACTGCAGTATATTAATACTCCTTTGGGCATTCGTGCAGGGATTTAGGTGTTAAATGAAATCCTTTAGAAATTTTGAGTTAATCCGTGTTTTCTGTAGATGTTATTGTATTTTACTACTTATTTGAATCATAACTATAACTTGGACTTTGAATTGTCATATGTAGAAAGTTGAATTGAAGGAAAGAATCAAGAATCTATTTTTTAGGGATGCCTGGGTGGCTCAGCGGTTGAGCATCTGCCTTCCACTCAGGGCATGATCCCGGGGTCCTGGGGGTCCCACATTGGGCTCCACATAGGGAGCCTGCTATCCCTCTGCCTAAGTCTATGCCTCTTACTCTGTATCTCTTGTGAATGAATGAATGAATGGATGAATGAATGAATGAATTTTAAAAAAAGATCTTTTATTCAGAGTTGTCAGAGCACTGGAGATCATGTATCTTTTAAAATATTCTTGAAATATTGATACAGTTTAAGAAATATACTAAAACTGCATTATAAATAATGGTTGAAATAAATTTGAATTATATTGCTTAAAATATTAAGAATCTACTAATATTTATCTTTATATTTGTTCACAAAAATATTTAAGAACAAAAAATTACTTTGTTGAAATGCAATTGTACTTTATAGTATTAAAGTTAAGGGACAGACCCATAAAACTTGAAATCTAAAAATTGTAAGCTACATTCATACGGTCCCAGTTCCTTTACCTGCATTCAACTTTGTGGGGTTATATAGGTTCTATTTATATAGAATAAGCCTCTAGACAAGCACTAAACTCCAGATTAAAAAGGAAACAGGTGCCTTTGATCCTCCATTACATTTATATTTTTGATTAATCAAATTAGTCATCTTTCCCTTAAGATCTGTTCCTTCTACATTCCGTATTTTGGAATTCCATATTTTGTGATATTTCCATGTTCCTCTTAGGCAAGCCAATAGTAGTTTTGGGGTAATTAGTCCTCTGACATTCTGACTCTCATTTTATCTAGGCCAGGTCCTTTGTATTTTATTTTCACAGGCTTCACAGTTCCATCTGTTTCAATTCTACACTATTCTCTACTAATCTTGCTTTGTTAGGACTTTTGTGTGTCACCTGAAGTTTAGTAGTTTAATTCATCTCCCCACCTCCAATATCAGTACATCTTTCAATCTGCTAACAGATTTAGATATGATTATGTTACTTCTCAGCCCCTAAATCTAATGGGTATACCTGCTGTTCAGAGAATAAAATATTTTGATGTATCATTTAGATTTCCCTAAGACCTGATCCTTGTCTATCTTTGTAGCTTTTTCTCCCACTCTACCCATTTACTATAAGTCCTATTCGTATATATATATGAATATATATGTGAATAGCTTACATATATATATATATATATATATATAGAGAGAGAGAGAGAGAGAGAGAGAGAGAGATGTGAGATATCTATATCTATATATCACACATCTTCTTTATCCATTCATCTATTGAAGGACATTGTGGCTCCTTCCACAGTTTGGCTATTGTGAACATTGCTGCTATAAACATTGGGGTGCAGGTATCCTGTTGTTTCACTATATCTATATCTTTGGGTAAATCCCCAATAATGCAATTGCTGGGTCGTAAGGTAGTTTTATTTTCAACTTGTTGAGGAATCTCCACAAAGTTTTCAAGAGTGGCTGCACGAGCTAGCATTCCCACCAACAGTGCGAGAGGGTTCCCCTTTCTTCTCATCCTCACCAACATTTGTTGTTTCCTGTCTTGTTGATTTTCACCATTCTCACTGGTGTGAGTTGTTATCTCATTGTGGTTTTGACTTGTATTTCCCTGATGGCAAGTGATGTGGAGCATTTTTTCATGTGCTTATTGGCCATGTGTGTAGATCTTTGGAGTCTGTCCATGTCTTCTGCCCATTTTTTGACTGGATTGTTTGTTTCTTGGATGTTGAGTTTGGTAAGTTTTTTATAGGTCTTGGATACTAGCCCTTTATCTGATAGGTCATTTGCAAATAGTTTCTCCCATTCTGTAGGTTGCCTTTTGGTTTTGTTGACTGTTTCTTTTGTTGTGTGGTAGACTTTTCCCTAATGAAGTCCCAATAGTTCATTATCGCTTTTGTTTCCCTTGCCTTTATAAGTGTGTCTTCCAAGAAGTTGCTGTGGCCAATTTCAAAAAGGTTGTTGCCTATATTCTTCTCTAGGATTTTGACATTTCCTATCTGACATTTAGGTCTTTCATCCATTTTGAGTTTATCTTTGTGTCTGGTGTAAGAGAATGGTCCAGTTTAATTCTCCTGAATGTGGCTGTCCAATTTTCCCAGCTTCATTTATTGAAGAGACTGTCCTTTTTCCAGTGGATGGTCTTTCCTGCTTTGTCAAATATTAGTTGGCCATAGAGTTGAGGGCCCATTTCTGGATTCTCTATTCCGTTCCATTGATCTATGTGTCTTTTTTATGCCAGTGCCACACTGTCTTGATGATCACAGCTTTGTAGTACAGCTTGAAGTCAGGCATTGTGATGTCCCCAGCTTTGGTTTTCCTCTTCAACTTTTCTCTGACTATTCAGAATCTTTCTGATTCCATATAAATCCCTTAACTTTTGCTTCTTGGGAGGTTTTTAATGACTGCTTCAATTTCCTTGCTGGTTATTGGTCTATTCAGGTTTTTTTATTTCTTCCTTTTTCAGTTTTGGTAATTTGTAGGTTTCCCAGAATGCATCCATTTCTTCCAGATTGCCTAATATATTGGCATATAGTTGCTCTTAATACATTTTTAAAATTGTTTGTATTTCCTTGGTCATCTCTCCTCTTTCATTCATGATTTTATTAATTTGAGTCTCTTTTTCTTTTTAATAAGTCTGGCCAGGTGCTTGTCTATCTTATTAATTCTTTCAAAGAACCAGCTCCTTGTTTCATTGATCTGTTCTATAGTTCTTATGATCTCTATTTCATTGAGTTCTGCTCTGCCCTAATCTTATTATTTCTCTTCTGTTTGTTCTGGGCTTTATTTGCTGTTCTTTCTCCAGTTCCTTTAGGTGTGAGGTTAACTTGTGTATTTGAGATTTTTCCAATTTTTTGACGGAGGCTTATATTGAAATGTACTTCCCTCTTAGGACCGCCTTTGTTATAGCCCAAAGATTTTGAACAGTGGGGCTTTCAATCTTGTTAGTTTGCATGAATCTTTTTAATTCTTTTCTAATTTCCTAGTTGACTCATTCATTTTTTAGTAGGATGCTCTTTAACCTCCAAGTGTTTGAGTTCCTTCCAAATTTCCTCTTATGATTAAGCTCTAGTTTCAAAGCATTGTGCTATGAAAATATTTACAGAATAATCCCAATCTTTTGGTATCAGTTGAGACCTCACTTGTGACCCAGTATGTGGTCTATTCTGGAGACAGTTCCATATACATTTGAGAAGAATGTGTATCCTGCTTGTTGGATTGGGTGGAATGTTCTGTATATATTTGTGAAGTCCATTTGGTCCAGTGTGTCACTCAAAGCCCTTGTTTCTCTGCTAATCTTCTGCTAAGAAGATCTGACTTTGGCAGAGGGCAGAGTGTTGAAGTCTTCTACTATTAATGTATCATTATCTATGTGTCTCTTTGGTTATTAATTGGTTGATATAATTAGCTCTTCCCACTTTAGGGGCATATATACTCATAATTGTTAGGTCTTCTTGTTGGATATACCCTTTAAGTATGACATAGTGTCCCTCTTTATCTCTTAGTAAAGTCTTTGGTTTAAAATCTAATTTATCTTTTATGAGGATTGCTACTCCAGCTTTCTTTTGAGGTCCACTTGTATGGTAAATGATGCTCTACTTCCTCAGTTTCAGTCTGAAGGTGTCCTTAGGTCTTAAATGAGTCTCCTGTAGATAGCAGGAGATATCTACTATCTACTTTTTTATCTAGCCTGATACCCTGTCTTTTGACTGAATCATTTAGTCTATTCATGTTCAGAGTAACTGTTGAAGGATATGAATTTAGTGTCATAGTATAACCTTGTACAGTCCCTGTTTCTTCAGATTGTTTCTTTGGGCTCCCTCTTTGCTTATTGGGGTCCCCCTTAATATTTTTTGCAGGGCTGTTTAGTGAATACACATTATTTCAGTTTATGTCTATCCTGGAAGCTCTTTCTCTTTCCTTCTATTCTGAATGACAGCCTTGCTGAATAAAGTATTCTTGGCTACATGATTTTCTCATTTAGTACCTGGAATATGTCATGCCAGCTCCTTCTGGCCTGCCAGGTCTCTGTAGATAGGTCTGCTGTTAATCTGATATTTCTCCCCATATATGTTAGGAATCTCTTGTCTTGAGCTGTTTTTAGGATTTTCTTTTTATCTTTGAAATTTGCAAGCTTCATATTTTATGTCAGAGTGTTGATCAGTTTTTGTTGATTTTTTTTGGCAGGGGAGGGTTCCTGTCTCCCTCTCCACACCCTCTGGAATCCCAATTAGTTGGATGTTCTTCTTCTCTAAACTATCACTTAATTCTTAGAGGCTCTACTCATGGGCTCTTAGGTTTTTTTCCTCTCTTTTCCTTAGCTTCCTTCCTTTCCATCAACTTGTCTTCTATGTCACTTACTTTCTCTTCTGCCTTACGTACCCTAGTTGTTAGAGCATCCAATTTAGACTATATCTCAGTTAAAGTACTTTTAATTTTGGCCTAGTTATATGTCATTCCTGCAGTATAAGATTCTCTAAAGTGTTTTGTGCTTTTTCAAGATTCACCGGTAATTTTATAATTGTAATCCTGAATTCTATCTCTGACATCTTACTTAAATCCATATCCATCCGATCTGTGGCAGTGAGTGTTACCTCTGGTTCTTTCTTCTGTGTTGAATTCTTCCTTCTAGTCATTTTATCCAATGCAGAATGACTGTAGGAGTGAGCAGAGTCAAAAATATCAACCACAACCAAGCAAAATACACACTTGCAAGAAGTGGTCACTTTTCTATTTGTAGCATTCCAGCTGTTCTCTCTTTACCTCTAAGGTTGAATTCATAGGTGTTCAGGATGGTTTGAAAGTTATCTAGCTAAATTTGGGAGACCAGATGAAATGAGGACCCCTACTCTTCCACCATCTTCCCTCTCTCCTTTATATCCTATTCTTAAATAATTCAGTGGTCCTGGAATGGAATGTATTCCTTCTACCACAGTTTCAAAGAAAATGTTCTCTTATTAGCCTCAAAATCAAGCAGTGTAGTAATTTTAGAATTTAAGCTAATAAATAGATGAATGCATGATACTTTGTTTTTTTTCATGATACTGTTTTAAGAGAAAAAATCTTCAGGGACATAACATCTAATCACATTAACAAAATATATTGGAAAATGCACAAAATTATGTTAAGTTAGTTTTGTTCTAAATAGCATGAGCCTGTAGATGACTGATGAAATGTAGATGCCCTAATACCAAATAATTGAAAACCTTGAGCTTCAGGGTTCAAGATAAAAGTGAAAAAGTATATGAAAAACATGTCAGGTGACTCTATTTATTTGTCAATTTTTCATATTACTTGAATAAATGCATTTTGTAATAGTTTTGGTAATTCTTCCTTTAAAAAGTTTTTAGAAAGTCATTAAATACAGTTATATAATAGTCTGCATGAAATTTCACAAACTTTAGGAGACTCCATTTTACAAAAAGTGAAGTATGCTTGAAAGGTTTTTTCATTTATGTTCTTTGTTGAGTAAAATATTAACTTTAAAAGTTAATAACTTACTTTTTTGTTAAATATCTAAAGTCATTTATTGACATTCTTTTGATGATTGAATATTTTGTCCTAGGCAAGTAAAAAGAAGATAAATAGCTATGATGATTTTAACATTATTCAAAATACATGAGAAAATAAGTGAAGTGTCAAAAAAAAGATTGAATAGGAAAGATATATCAATGAGAGAAAATATTTTTAGTCTTCTTAGAATATTATACAATGGAAAGTAAATGAAAGATTTGAAAAACAAAAATGACAGCATTCTTTTCATAAGATGTTGAAAACAAGAAAATGAAAACAAAAGAAGGGGAAAATAACTGTCTTAATTTTTTTTTCTCTCTTAAACTGTCATGAAAATGTGAGAATAGTAATCAGAGATTTTAAGTCATGGGAAGAAATAAAGTAAACATGCTTTTAAAGCATCAAAATATTTATTTTACATATTTTAATGAAGGAACAACTATTGTATGATTTATATTAGACATAGAAACTTAAAGTTTTAAACATTATGATTTTTTTTTACTATTTGTGCCATTTGCTTTGGGCCTAAGTTTTTATTTTTAAACCTTGAGTATAAGTTGGATGTGGGGCTTAAAATACATTAAATTTGAAATTTATGCTGCTCAGCTAAATGTAACATAATATGATTAAAAATGATTAAAAATGGACAAAAATATGTCTTTAATCAAGTCATAATTCTTAGGTGAAGTAGATAAATAAATATTAATATGAAAGACATTTCAAATTTACATAGGAAGTATATCAGTTGGAAATTAAAATAAATGTTGGAAATAATACATTCAGTATTTCATTCACTTAGGAAAATTTTTTCATGGTCAGTATGTGGCAGGCACTGTGTTAAACACTGACAATGCCAGCTCCCATGTATATGTATGCTCACACATACCCATGTTATGTATTTTCATACACACAGAAGTGCACATGCACAAATAAACACACATTTCACTTTTCCCTCTTATAGTAATGCATGTATGCAGACATGCTGGCATACACAAATATGCACATGCATGTTGACACACTCATATTTAGTGCATATGTGTATATCTGCACACATATACTGAAGCATACATTAATACTTTCCTCTATACAAAAATACACATTTGCACTCACAAAACCACAATTTAGGGGGTCCCGGGGTAGCTCAGCAGTTTGGTGCCTGCCTTTGGCCCAGGGCGTGATCCTGGGGACCCAAGATCGAGTCCCAAATCAGTCTCCCAGCATGCTTCTCCCTCTGTCTGTGTCTCTGCCTGCCCCCCTCCCACCCCGTGTCTTTCATGAACGAATAAGTAAATAAATAAAATCTAAAAAAACAAAAACAAACAAAATACCACAATTTGGATTAAGTACTATAATGGAGTACACACAGAGTGAGCTATGTATTATATAATAACAGTTCATAATATGGGTTAGTATTTAAAATTAAAAAATAAAATTAAAATTAAAAAAAATTTTTAAAAAGATTTTAAAATTAAAGAAAAACCCCACAGAACCATGTAGTGTAGTTTGTTTTCTTTTGATATCATGACACAAAAATATCATATTTGTCATATTTATGTAATAAATCCTTGTTGGTTAAGTAAAGTTAAATATTTGTAAAAAGTTAAGGAATTTTCAGACTTTTTTATAACAAATATTCCAAAGTACATTACCTTTTTTAACTTAGAAAACTCTTTTTGCTGATTTTTCCTCTGACCAATGTCCCAGGGTTAAATGTCAATTCAAAATCAAGAAAAAAAATAGATCTAATGAGAAAAACAGTAAATAGTCTTTCCCCACGCATAACTTCATTATGACAATAAACTTCATTATGATAATAGAAGTATTTGCAGTACTAGATGAAATTACTCAACTTTAACCAGTTTTTTCATGGGCTCCCATGACAAAGTACCACAAATTGTGTGTCTTTAACAGAAATTTATTTTCTTTCAATTCTGGAGACCAGAAATCTAAGAGCAAGGTTTGAGCAGGATTAATTTTCTCAGATGCCTTTGCGCTTTGCTCTCTCCATTCTTGTTGACTCTTTTCTTGTTTTCCAGTGGTCTGCCCTCTGTTTGAATCTGTATCCTAATCTCCTATTTTTATAAGTACATAAACTGTATTGGATTATGGTCCACCCTACTAACTTTATTTTACTGTAATTCTTAAAAAACAGTCTCCAAATATAGTCACGTTCTAAAGTACTGGGGATTAGGACTTCCTCATAGGAATTTTGAGGGGGAAGTAATTCAGCTTATAACACATTGAGTTTCAGAATATACTAATACTGTACCTAGATCTAGCTTCAGTTAGTTGAATTGAAACAACAACAACAACAAAAAACCTTTCAAGTTCTATTATATCAAAATTATTCAAATGTTTCTTTTTTTTTCTTTTTTTTTTTTTTAGTTTGGAGTTCTACATAATTGAGTCAATGTATAATATGTTTAATTAATGTATATTATGCATTTAGAAAATAAAGATGCAACTTATTTTCTATTCAATAAGTTTTTTGATCCACATCAGATATTGTTTTATTAACTAAAGTCGATAGCAATGTCAGGAATCCTTTCCTCTAGGTTTTCTTCTAATTGTTTTATGGCATCCTTTTATATTTATTTTTTTTTAAAGATTTTATTTATTTATTCATAGACAGAGAGGCAGAAGGAAGAGAAGCAGGCTCCATGCAGGGAGCCCAATGCGTGACTCCATCCTAGGTCTCCAGGATCACACCCCAGGCTGCAGGCGGCGCCAAACCGCTGCGCCACCAGGGCTGCCCATCCTTTTATGTTTAAATCGGTTTTTTTTTTTTTTTTTTTAACATTTAAATCATTATCCCATTTTGAGTTGGTTTTTGTATATATAGAGAGGTAGGAGTCCAGTTTCCTTCTTCTGCATGTAGAAAACCATTTTTACAACCAACATTTATTAAAAAGAGACAATCCTTTTCCCATTGTGTGGTCCTTGCTCTTGACAACTTTGTCAAAGAATTAGTGATCATAAATACAAAGATTTATTTCTGTGCTGTCTGTTCCATTCCATTGAACTTTGTGTCTGTTTTTGTGCTGGTACCATACTATTTTGATTACTTTAGCTTTATAATATATTGAAATCATAAAGTCTCATGTATCAACTTTGCGTATCTTGCTAAAGATTACATCAGATTTTGGGGTATTTATTGTTCATACAAATTTTAGGAATTTTTTTCTATTTCTGCGAAAAATTCCATTGGACTTTTGATAGAGATTCCAATAAATCTGTATATTATTTTGGACAATGTGGACATTTTAACAATATCAATTCTTCCAGTTAATGGGCATGGAATACCTCCATTTGCATCTTCTATTCTTTTTATCAATGTTATATACTTTTCTATATGTCAATCTTTTACTTCCTTGATTAATTTATTGCTCAGTATTTTTTTATGCTATTGTAAATGACATTATTTTCTTTTTTTCTGATAAATTGTATTTTCAATCTTTTTTTTTCTATTTTGATATTGTATCCTGCAACTATTGAGTTTATTTATCAATTCTAACAGTTTTTTGGTAAAATATTGAGAGTTTTCCCTACATAAGATGATGTCTATAAATAAATGTTTTTACTTCTCCCTTTCTGATTTGGATGACTTTTATTTCTTTTACTTGATTAATTGCTCTAACTAGGACTTCCTGTACTGTGTTGAAATTGAGTAGTAAGAGTGGGAATCTTTGTCTTGTTTCTTAGAGGAACACCTTAGAGGAATGGCTAGCAGCTTTTCAACATTGAGTATGATGTTAGCAATGGGCTTGTCATATACAGCTTTTAATATGTTGAGATATATTTCTAATATGCCTAATATATTGAGGGCTCAATCATTAAAGGATGTTGTTTACTAATTCAAATTCCTTACTAGTAATTGGTCTTTCTGAATTTTCTATTTCTTCATAATTCAGTCTTAGTAGGTTGCATATTTCCAGGGATTTATCCATTACTTTTAGGTTATCCAATTTCTTGGTGTAGAATTGTTCATAGTTTCTTAAGATCTTTTGTATTACTGTGTTATCAGTTGAAACATCTCTTTCTTTTCTAATTTTGTTTGAGGCTCTTTTATTTTTAAGGAAGTGCCTAGAGTTTTTTTATTTATTTTTTTCTCTCCAAGTTTTTATTTAAATATCAGTTAACATATAGTATAATAATAGTTTCAGGTATAGAATTTAGTGATTCATCACTTAAATACAACACGCACTGTTCCTCACAAAAAAGAGCCATCCTTAATCCCCATCACCTATTTAAACCATCCTCCATCCCCATACTTCACCTCCCTCCCCTCTAGTAGCCATTAATTTGTTCTCTCTAGTTAAGAGTCTTGAGGCTTCTCTTTTCTTCTTACTCTAGCCAAAGGTATGTCAATATTGTGTATATTTTCAAAAATAAACAGGGCACCTGGGTGGCTCACATGGTTAGGTGTCTGCCTTTGGCTCAGGTCATGATCCCAGAGTCCCGGGATGGAGCCCCATGTCCAGCTCCCCGCTCAGGGAGAGTCTGCCTCTCCCTCTCCCTCTGTCCCTCCCCTGCTCCTTTTCTTTCTCTTTCTCTCTCACACACACTCTGTACCTCAAATAAATGAATAAAATCTTTAAAAAAACAAAAGGCCCCAAACCACACACACACACACACACACACACACACACACACACACAAACCCTCTTAATTTTGTTGAACTTTTCTATTAACTTCAGTCTCTTTTTCATTTGTATCTGCATTGATCTTATTTCCCTCCTTCTACTAACTTTGAGCTTAGTTTGCTTTTCTGTTTCCATGAGGTATAAAGTTAGGTTAAGATAATCTTATATCTTAAACTAAGTATTAATTACTATGAATTTTTTTCTTAAAACGGCTATTGTTGCATTCTGTAAGATATGTTGTATTTTCATTGGTCTCAAGATATATTTTTATTTCTGTTGATTTTTTTATTTGAACCATTAGTTGTTGGGGAGCATGTTCTTTAATCTCCCCATATTTGCAAGTTTTGCAGATTTCTTCCTGTTAGTGAATTATAGTTTCATACTGTTGTGATTGGAAAAGTTGCTTGATATAATTTCAGTTATCTTAAGTTTATTCAGTCTTATCTGGTTGCCTAACATATTATCTATTTTGGAGAATATTTTGTGTGAAATTGAGGATATGAGTTGTGCTACTGTTGGATGAAATGTTCTGTATATGTCTGTTAGGTCTATTTGATCTAACAAATAGTTCAAATCCTTTGTTTTCTTATTGGTTGTTTGGAAGATCTATTCATTGTTGAAAATGGAATTTTGAAGTCCCTTACTATTACTCTATCACTGCCTATTACTCCCTTCCAATTTTTTGGTATTCGCTTTATACATTCAGGTGCTCTGATGTTGGGTGCATAAATATTTATAATTGTTATATCTCATTGATAAATTAACCTCTTTGTCCTTATATAATGATCTTCTTGTTACAGTTTTTGACTTAAAAATCTATTTTGTCAAGAAAAGTCCATTTTGTCTGATATAACTGTAGTTACCCCTTTACTCTTCTGATTTGCATCTGTGTCAAGTATTTTCCATCTTTTCACCTTCAGCCCATACCCTTTTTAAAGCTGAAGTGAGTATCTTTACACAGCCTATAGTTGAGGTCCTTCTCCCTTTTTTTTTTTTTTTTTTTTTATCATTCATCCACTCTTTGTCTTCTGACTGGAGATTTTAATCCATTTAAATTTAAAATGATAACTTATAGGTAAGAGCTTGCTATTGTCATTTCTTTAATTGTTTTCTGGTGTTTCATAGATCCTTTGTTCCTTTCTATCTTCCTTTTTATTGATTAATTTACTGATTTGATGAGTTACTGCTTTGATTTCTTTATCTTTTGTGTATCTAATGCAGGTTTTGCTTTGTAGTTACCATAAGGTTTATATAAAACATCTGGTTGTTAAAACAGTCTATTTTAAGCTGATAACAACTTACCTTTGCCTACAAAATCTATATATTTTTAATTGTTGTAATTCTTGCTATTCATTCATTTATTCATTATATGTTAAGATATTCAGACTTAGTAGCAGATATTTACTGCTACTGGAAGAACATTTCACTGATAACTATTTTAACTCACCTTCCTGTTTCATTTCCTTTCTTTTTTTCTTCCCATAATTTCTTTCTAAAGATTTTTTTCTGTTAAATATAACTCACCTTTCCCCCCATATTTTATATCTTCCTACAGAAGATAACTGATCCCCACATTTGTTGTACATACACCCTTAGACATATTAAATACCATCTTCAGGTATGTGAAGGCCCATGATACTAAAGATGTTAACCTCATGCTAGGTTAGAATAAATACTCTTCCATTAGTAAAAACCATCTGTCTTGCAGATTACATATAAAATTATTTTTTAAAGTCTTCCCTGACATATATAACTAAAGGTAATAAAGAATTTCTAAATTGTAGTCAATAGAAGTCCTTTATTCATATTCCATTTTATTGATGAAGAAACTGAGGCTCTAATCTATGTAACTTTACTAATAGCAGTAAGTACTATGTGCACTGTTCTTAACAAGCATCATTATCATAACATCATCCCCATTTTTACCGATGTGAAAACTGAAGAACACTAACCTAACTTATTTAGGGTCCTATCACTGGCCAGTGGTAAATCAGAGAATTGAATTCATGAAATCTGTCACATAACTCTGTGCTCAAAATGCTATGCAGTCTTATGTATCTTTATACTTTCATTCAAATGCTCTTTCTCTTACCCAATAGTTATCTTATATGTCACCTGGAAAATAAAACAAAAACAACTTACTAAATGAGATACTGATTACATTTCTCCCCCTTCTACTTGGGAAACATCATTAATAAAATTCAGGTGAGTTGTAGCTAGCCGTGGAACACATAAATGACAATTCCTAAAAGGGATCTTTAATGTCTTTATGTAGCTGATAATTCAAGAAGAGAAAAGACCCAACTTTCTAGAAAGAAAGCAATATATGTTTTACTATTTATTTTAAATACACATAAGGGAATTAAAAGAATTGGACTTTAAAGCTAAATATGAGTATAGTTTCTCCTTTCAAAGAAATAATAGGACCAATTACTCTTATAAATATTATAGCTCTTAAAAATGTTACACACTGTGTATGCTATGAAAGGTCACCTTTATCCAGGGCCTATTAACATATACTTAAGTAATATTTATGCCAGTTCAAGTGATCAAGGTGAAAACGACATCTAAATTCACCAGTTGACTTTGACAGAAATTCTCCCACCTAAATATATATTTTTTTGATTGCTTATTCACCTAAGGTTGTTTTGGTGTACTAACCTTGGCTTGTTTCTCTCTTTTAGTTACACTGCATTCTCTAATGCTGTGGCAATCAGAATAATTATAATTCATAACTTCTGATAGGCAGAGTCAATTTCTTATTTGGGTCCTGGCTGACAATGGCTGCTGCAGGCATTTTATCATGAAAGCTGTCTTTCCACCTCTTTATACTAAGAAGTAACTCAGGGATTCCTGTTCAACTATAACAGTGGGTAAGCTTGAATGAGTTGTCAATTTTTATTATGCCGATTCTGCATAAAATGTTCAAGGAGAAGAAAGTACTTCCATTATGGAAAGCAAAATTACAATGGAAAAACGTATTTTCATCTTTGTTATTGAGGAAATTTTAATTTATGCTTTGAAATGCCAGTTCCATTAGTATTTTGTTCCTTAAATCATGAACTTACTGATACTTGACTGTTTTTGCAAAGGATAGTATAATTTTAAAAGTGTTTTCCTCATTTAACAGCTTAATATCAAAGAAAAGGAATTATAAGTCTTTGAAACTCTAATCTTTTTATTATAAAGTATACCTCTTACTGTGTTCCTCTGTGTCAAAATATCTTTGCCTATTAGTCTGCATTGATTAATATTTTTCCTTTTTAAAAATTAAATATTATTAATCAATAAAACCTTTTGAATGTTATGAAAAACAATGTCATGACAGTGAAAAATAGCATCACAATAATTTCAGTCAAAATTAGGGAAGTTAACATTTTACTTTGCTATGTAGCCTTATCTCTGGTTTCCATTAATTATTTTAAAAGTCTAGACAGAAACTTGGTGACCTCAGTTACTGGTTTTACCATTGAAAGAATTCTGGAATCCCAAATTGAGACCACTTTTTATAAAGGAAGTTTTATTCATTTTTCTATTCTCATAAAACCCTCCCTTAAAAAATATAAAATATTTCCTTTTTTTTTTTCTTAGTCAAAGAAGTTGTGTAAGTACTTGCTCATTTTCAGTTAACATAAAATATGTAATTTTTTGAATCCTTTCCTTTGGTGTTTTTAATGTCTCTGAAATCAAATGAACAAGATTTAACTACATGGCTCTAAATAGATAACAAAGCATATGAGCAAAATGAAAGTAGAAGAGATTTTACATCCTTAGGCCAGTGGCTTATCTCTTAGAGCATGTTGGGTTCCTGGTGTGGCACAATAACAGTTGGTTTCACTCTCACTTCAGAAAGAAATACCTCTGTATAAACGGGTCCATGTAGCAATTTGATCATTTACAATTGAGGGGCCACTTTAAGCCACAGTAATACACCCAAGAGAGTCATGGTTTCCACCAAAAAAAAAAAAAAAAAATCACAATAGGTTTATGCAGTGGTTTCAGGTACCAGAGGGAACAGCTTCTTTACAGAAAAGTCTTAAATGAAGTAGCATGTTCCACAAAGAACAAAATGTCTTCTTAGAATGAACAAGTAAGTTGGTTTTGCTTAAACTACAGACAGTTTTCTCCAAAAATAGTGTGGTTAACTGATCTATTTCTACTTCTCTTCATCCTAAATCTTCTCTACCTTGACATGCAGCGACATTACATGAAATGTTTCAGGAATTTTAAAAATAGAAAACTTTATCCATTGGGCTAAGTTATATTCTCTTTTAAAAGAAAAGACATAGCTCTTTTGTACAGAGTATTATAGGCTGGACCTATAACACAGCAACATTTCCATGAGTGTGTGTGTGTATGTGTGATAGAAAGAAAGAAAAAGATACTTGAATTAGCAAAGGAGGTAGTGGAGGAACTTGAGAAACTTCAGCCTCAGCATTTTGAAATGAGTCATTAGCCACAGAAGGCTACAGCCAAAGGTGAATGAGAATGAGTGGGATATTCTTGGAAGGTTGAGTGTGAACAAGAATCAGTAACAAAAGGTAGACAAATGATCAGAATATATCACATAAAATTAAATATAAAAAAAATTAAATATAAATGTAACATCTGAACATGTCAGGAAATTCTAGTTCTCTTTGTATGCAGGTATGCCTTCGTTTGCTGAATAAGTTGTGGAGCCAAATTGCCTAAAAATTTCAGAGTGGTGTTCTTTGGTAGTGGAAAAGATAAAAGATTTGAAATCAGATAGATTTGGACTTTAATCTCAATAATTGCACTCCTGATGGCTGGGTGAATATGGATAAGTTATTCACTAATTCAGCCACAGAATCTTTACCTGAAAAGTGAACAGGTAAAAGGTTTCAGGTTCCTGAGAGTATCAAATAAAAGATATATATGAAATACACATGTGTGGGCCCTAACACATGGGCATGTGGTTAATGCTGTTTATCTTTCTCCCTCTATTTTTAACTCCTTTCTTCCCATATCAATTCTAGTTTATTACTGGTTGCCAAATAAAATTAGATATGTTTATGAAAATTGCTCCTGTAAATTAACTTTTTTCAAAAGATAGCAACAGAATGGCAAAAAACATTCTAGGTTTATCATATAGCAAGACTCACCTCTTCACTGACTAGAGGATTTAAAATTTTCCTTTGCTATCACAGATAATTCTCAATATCAAATCATTCCCATCTCAAAATTAACAATTTTTATTGATATGTCTATGAGGAATGTTGCATTGCCAAATAATATGAGGCCATATTAAGATTTAGTAGAAAAGAGTATCATGATTGACTATAATGTTTTATGTAAGTTTGATACTTCTCCCTCTCTGGGCTTGAGGTATGTTTAATGGTAAATGACATATCAGAGTCTACTTGATAGTATTTTTTTCTTTTTTAATCAAACCACAAAATAATGGTGTGTTTAATGATTGAAGGTATCTTAGAGTCAGTGAAATGTGGATGTCTGCTATAGGCATAGAAGAGACAGTGTAGACAAACCACCTATTTTGATGTAATATTTGAAAGAAACCTTCCCCAGTTTTTCTTTTTAAATATTTATTTATGAGACAGAGAAAAACAGAGGTAGATGCAGGGATGGGGGCAGAAAGAGTCTCAAGCAGACACCTTGCTGAGCATGGAACCCAAAATGAGGAGTTTGATCTCACAAGGATGAGATCATGACCTGAGCCAAAACCAAGAGTCAGACGCTTAAATGACTGCACTACCCAGCTGCCTCAAAACTTCCCTGAGTTTTTAAAATACTTGCAGAAGCCACTGATTTACTATAGAGATGTGGTTTTCTTCTTAACTTTGGACCCTTTATTCATTATATATTATTTTATAACTTAAAGTGATTTAAAGACATATTCCAGAAAAAAGTAATAAAGTATGAAGTGTAATCCTGTTAAAATAAGTTAATTTGCTTCAATGTGGATGGAACTGGGGGGTATTATGCTGAGCGAAGTAAGTCAGTCAGAGAAGGACAATTATATGGTTTCATTCATACAGGGAATATAAGAAATAGAGGGATTATAAGGGAAAGGAGGGAAAATGAGTGGGAAGAATTAGAGAGGGTGACAAAACATGAGAGACTCCTAACTCTAGGAAATGAACAAGGGGTAGTGGATGGGGAGGTGGGCGGGGGGATGGGGCTAGTGTGTGATGGGCACTGAGGGGGGCACTTGACGGGTTGAGCACTGGATGTTACACTATATGTTGGCAAACCGAGTTTCAATTAAAAAATATATTAAAAAAATAAAAAAAAATACACATACAAAAAATTTAAAGTATCATTAGAATCAGGGCCAGGGTGCTGTTTCTTTATCAGTATCTATTTACATTTAATGGTGTATATTATTACAATTATATACAGTTGACCCTTGAACAACATGGGAGATTACTTCAACCCTCACATAGAACTCCACATACAACTTTTGACTACCCAAACCTTAACTACAAATAACCTACAGTTGATTAGAAGCTTTAATGATAATATAAACTGTTGATTAATACATATTTTATATGTTATATGTATTATATACTGTATTCTTTCAAAAATAAGCTGGAGAAAAAAATATAAGGAAGAGAAAGATACATTTACAGGACTGTGCTGTAAAAAATCCCTGTATAAGTGGACCCAAACAGTTCAAAACCATGTTATTCAGGGTCAATCGTATAAGTATTTACATTTCTTTATATACTATATAACTCTGACTGTATATACATTAATTTTAAGGTATTAAATGTTAAGTTCCTTAAAAGAAGTTGTCTTATTATCAAAGATATCTTATAATTGGCAGAGACTTTTTTTTTTTCTCAGTGATACCAGAAATAATTGTATACTCTACAATGAATGGAATCTTAGGTTTAATATAATAGGATAGAAAGGTGGGCATAAAGGTAGATAAAATATAGATGGATTGATTTTGCATACATAGATGCCTGTACCGCACTCTCTTGTTTTTTTATCATCAGATAAACTACCCTTCTGGAAAACATATTGTAGGTAAATATATTACAAATTGATCATTACCTTTGAAAGCAGCTAAATTATTATGCTCAGTTTCTATATAACTCTACAAAATACTAACTAGTATTTTGAAGGTTTCCTTTTCATTCGGAAAGTATTACAGGAATCTTGATACTATTTGATGAGTGACAGTATTAAGTAAAGGAATGTAGATGGTGATGAAAGTCTCATTATTTTATTGATTGTTATTATTATTTTCTTTGCACAGAACCCGTTTGAGCTTAAAGATTAATTTTTCTAGTATCAAGAAACATATTTTTGAGCATATCAAGAAATTTATATTTTTGAAAAAAGTATTAAGTAAATTACATTCTCTTAATAGTATTTATAAATTTCAAATTTTAATTGAAAATGAATTAATGAAATATGTTTACATATTTATTAAAATATACATGTAAAAATAAAAGTAAGAACACATTGATCAAAAAGTTGTGGTATTTGTTAAAATTTACTAATTTGAGAATACTTTGTATTGTTAAATAATTAAGCATGTGTATAGTTATATAACTGTGAATATTCTTTCTTCTTAACAGTGTAAAAGTCAGAAAGATATTTAAATGTCTTCAGCTGTTGTGGCTTCAGTACATACATTGCAGCTCTTCGTACAACAGTAGAGAGTATACTGATGTTAAAAATGAGATTATTTAAAAACAAAGCTTATATATGAAATAGAAATCAGTCATTCTAGTTTAAATGGTATTAAACTCTTAGAAAGCTACTCATTTTGGGGAAATACAAGTGCTTTTATATTTCTAACATGTTAAAAAATGTGTACACTTTTGATTTCTCTATCAGATGGTGACCATAACTAGTTTTGTGCCAAGAAAAAAATGAAAATAAAAAAGACACCAGTCAACAAAACTTAAAAATAAGAGCAGCTAGGAAATACGCACAAAAATATAAAGACAAACAATTTAGTCTTGTCATGCGTGTTCTTGCCTAGCATGTGTAAAGAAGGCGTAAGTGCATCATTTTGCTGATGATTAATTGAGTGCTTAACTTTAGGCAGGCAAAGGGATGTTGGAACCAGCACATGTACAAAAATAGCTCTCTCTATGTGGAGGCATTCCTTGCACAGTCTGCAGAGCCTCTATGATCACCATCTCTCTCTTTCTCCCTCCTCTCTCTTTCTCTTCTCTTTCTCCCTAAATAATGACTTGATTGAACTTTGAAGCCTTCTTTTGCTCATATTGAAAGTCATCCCCAAAAGAAGTTGGTTCAGATTGTATCGTTAGTATTTGAACTGACAGCAGTGACCTGATCTGAGCACAGGGCCTTCTTCCCGACCTTTGATGTGCTGTCAGAAGATAAGTTAAATCCCAGGCTTCTTGGCATCAGGTTTTAATTTGATATCATGGAAATGAATTGCATACTCACTACTCGGACAGATAGTGTCTATTACTGGTCTTGTGAAGTGCTTGGAAGCATTGCTTAAGTTGAACAATCGGGAAAAAAATTATAATTTGTCAGCTTCATTATGTGTCTAGTAATTTGCCTCACTCATAATAAGTGTTTAGGACATTTTTGATTGGATGTCAGGCATTTATTGTCTTTGACACCAGACTCTGTTGCCTGTGTACTCTGGGAAAGCACTGGTTAACGGCATATGGGGACTGTTTCTCCTGCTTAAAGGAGTATGTAGCAGTACTACAGTTTTAGAAACTATGAGAAATCAAAGTGCTGAGATCAAAACAAAGAGGATGTAAACTTCTTACACTACTTAGTTCTTAAATGTCTTCTCTGTGACAACATACACATATACAGATATACATACATATATACACACACGTGCACATATAAGTGTATGTATGCATATAATGTTAAAAGAATGTCATAATATTTTTAAAGTAACAAGAAACCTTGGAGAATGAAAGTGGGTTTACCCTGAACAGTGGTTCAAAGTTCTGTTTTTAGGAAAAATTAAAAGCATATGTTCCAGAATTTAGCTCTAATTTGCAATGAATTGCTTAAGTAAAACCACTTATATCACTATTGTTAATCTTAATGGTTTACAAGCGACCCACATTTTAATAATCCAGATCGTCAGTTGAGTACAAATCTTTTTTTTTTTTTTTAATTAAGAATGTTTGACCACAAGAGGGAGTTCCTTGCCAACTGTTTGTTTATCCTCAACAGCTATTACAGGCCTGAATTTACAAAGAAAAATACCTTAAAATATGTTTAGTTTCTTCAGTATTTTTAGGTTAAGAAAATAATGACAATCTACTTAAATTTAGGCATTCATGAATTTCGAGAATGAAATATAATTTGTGCAATGAAATTCTCAGGCTAATACACTAAGCATTTTTCAGGAATGAAATAATATGCCATGTTTTTCAAAGAGCTTCCAAGTTTGCACCTGCAAAATTGCAGTGTACCAGTTTATGAACAAAATCCACATTGACACACAGAGGTGCTTTTGAGGGCAGAGATTATGTTACTGTACTCCAATTTACTGAATTTGTGTTAGTAAAGATAGCTTTGTCAACATAAATTTATGCATGCATTTTTGCTGAATTTGGTAGCATCAGTGCAGAGTGTAGGATATGGAATGCAACTTTCAAAATACAAAATTAAATTAACATCTTTAAAGAGAAAAATGTTTTAACTAAAGTCCTTAGGATATAAATAGACTATTTTCTTCATAATTAGGTGCATAATATACACAATAACTCAACCATATGTTAGAGAACTAAAAATATTTCCTACCTTATGACTGTTTGACTTAAAATTACGTGTGACTCACAGCATCTCGGTAAAATGTGCACTGCTACAACTTTGGAAAAGTATTAACATTATTAGAAAATGCTGCCATTCCATACTGATGCATGCTTCTTTTCATGTAAAGTAAAACAGTAGGATTGTCTTAGACCTTGTAAATGATCCCCCCAGGAATGTGATTTCTGTTGTGATTATTCCCAAAGTGTTACACTACAACATCCAGAAGTTATGTTGTTCAACAGTGTCCTTCCTCATCTTATGATTAGAGCAAAATTGCCTCCAGGTCAGAGCACATGGACATTTAGAGATAGACACTCCAGCAATACATATTGAGATAATTAATAAGTGTATCAGTAGTAAATGCAGTAATTTTGGCAAAACTTATTTGGAGAAAATGACTGCATCTCATATGTCTTCCTAGTGTGCCTTTATGGCACTGGCTGTAAATATGGGATATGGGGAAAGAAAATACCAGTAATTCTTTTTGCTGTTCCCTCCCACCCCCTATGGTTCTTGCAATTGTATTATTTTAAACCATTTTTGACACATTTGGCCACATGAAGTCATGCATTTTTAAGAGCTGTTCTTTTTACAGTAACTTGAACTGACAAGTCAGGAAAACAGACTTCTTTGGTGACCCAAGTAGTCATGCAGCTCACTGAATGAGTTTTCCCCACCTGTTTCCAAAACAAACACAGTGAGGAATGAAAGGATAGTGCAAATTTACGTATATTCAGAAGTAGGAATTCAAGTAGATAAGATACAGGGTAAGTCGCAAGATACTGTGAAGACACATACATACAAATTATATACAAGTATATGTTTGAAATGAATATTCTTTGTTAGTGTGGAGATGAAGTCATGATAATTTCTTCCTTTCAGTCCGAGATCAAAATCAAGATGACATTAAGCTGGAGAAATGAAAACTCTTGCTTATTTTTTTCAGCAAGTGGTTGGAAGATATACTATGTTATTTTTTTTAAAGATTTTATTTATTTATTCATGAGAGACACAGAGAGGGGGAGAGATGGCAAGAGAGAGAGAGAGAGAGAGAGAGAGACAGGCTCCACGCAGGGAGCCCGAGGTGGGACTCGATCCCAGGTCTCCAGGATCAGGCCCTGTGCTGAAGGCGGCGCTAAACCGCTGGGCCACCGGGGCTGCCCGATATACTATGTTATATTCTGGAGTAGGAAGTAGAAATTTTTCTTCTCTCCTGCTCTGTCTCTCTCTCATACACACACCCTGCCTATAGTCTTCTTTGGGGTTAGTAATACTGAGATCCTCAAGGGACATATTGACAATATGCCTAGCACTAAAACTCAGTGAAAACATCTGGATGTTTTGGTCTCCATAATGTAAAAGATCCAGATGTTTGAAAATATGCTCACTGAATGTTGTGTATTTGTGTATGTGAGCGTGTGTGTGTGTGTGTAATCTTTTGTGACACTACTTGGTATCTTGACGATAAAATCTTTATCTTCACATATTGTCATTATAAAGCAAATGATCTCCTAAATTCACCTCGTAATGATGGAACACATTTAGTTTTTGAACATTTGATTTTTTGGTACGTATCTCACACTATCAATCTATGCATATTTGAAGGTGATTTTGGAGTCACATCAGTCATCTGGAAGAAAGCTTAAAGATCAATAAGTACAACTCTTAAATTTAACAGCTTTCAATAGAAAGCCAGAGAGGTACATAGAGTGACTTGCTCACAGGGCTGTTTCTATCCAGCTCTTTCAAAGTGAGGCCAAACTCAAATTCTTAACTTAGCATCTCTGCCTAATAGGATGGAATTTTGACAGGGAACAAGATTTCAGCCTAAAAAGTCAGTAGGAATTTCATGTGTATGTGAACTTCTAACAGGGTCACACATTATTCTTTCTAATAATGTCTTGGTTTGACATTACTGATAAATATTACCAGTGCTTTTTATGCCTCCGTTATCTTGATTATGACGTCAGTAAATTTTGATTTCACAACACACTTTACATACAAACACAATAAATAAATTTCCTCAATCAAGATGAATCCCCAAATAAGAACAGCTTCCTAGCTCTGAGTTCCAAGCCAGATAAAGTAAATAAGTTTTTTAGATCCTAATATCTTAGATAAATTCTAATAAGCTGTTCAAAAAAGCATGGTTTAAAATATGCCAAAATATCCACATGCTTCCACTGGACTGAGGGCTTCAGTTAATACTGCAAAAAGCTATCTTTAATAGCTATTGGATGCTCAGCAGGATGAGCAAGGCTGGGATTAGAGATAATGATACTTGTTGGAACGGCAGGGAAGCAGAGGAGAAAGTGATCGGCCTCCCTTGGCTTTGTAAAAGCATATTGGGAAGAAACTTATATTTAGAAGGACAAGATACTAGACAGTGATACACTTGATAATATAAATATTTCCTTTTTTAAAGTTATCTGAGACAGTGATTTCAAACTTAAATATAGTATTAAAATATATTAAGTCTCTTCATATGGGTACTTTCTTCTAATTTCTTGTCTTCATTCTCTTTCCATACTTGTCATCTTAGTAAATACTGGTGTACTGATGTTTCCTAAGTGATTGTGCAACACTTGCGGCCTCTCCAAAATAGTCCAAACTAATTGGGGAAGTCAGATGGATCTTTCTAATAGGCTGCTATGATTGTGTTACTTTCTTATTCTGAAATTTAGAGACTTGGCTTGCACAGTGTAATATAGATTTCATACACTGGCGATTTGGTTCCCTTCCTAGAAGACATCAGCCTCTCTTCCTTCCTTCCTTCTTTCTTTTTGATTTTTCTTCTTTTTTTTTTTTTTTCTAACACTACTCTTGCATGAAACATTCTTTGAACAGCTATGTCATTTCAGATTCCTGTATCAAAGGAATTCTAATTCTACCAGGAGAAGAAAAATCCGCACCTTGCCTAAGAAAATATATCCACCATTTAAGGCCTACATCAGTTAGCATATGTTCTGTAAGTTTTTCTCTACATCTGTTATGAATGGATGCTTTAATGCTCATCTCCTCATAGTGCTTTATTTGTATCACCTACACCAAAATTATATAGTTACCTGTGTATAGGTGCTACCTCCCCTTTACATTTTGCTCACTCCGATAGTACAAACCATGTCGTTTCCAATTTTATCCTACAAAACTGTTTGCTACATAAAATATGACACAAAATTCGAATTGACCAATTGATGAATTAGTCAATGTTTGAATAAAGTAGTTAATTGCATAGCTGTTCGTTTTGGCCAGAGGTCGTGGCTCCCATCAGGAAGGCCTGCCACAAGTGCTCCATGGGGGTCAAAAGCTATCTCTTCCTCTTGCTCTTCAGATCCAGGTGTGGCCCTAAATCTCTTCGGTTGCTAATAAGAGACTGCAGTGTTTCTTGTGGCCTCTCTGCATCCCACTCATGCCATAGATAGTCCTTTAAGTAAACTGTCTTCAAATTTTCCTATTGAATGGTGTGATCTGTTTCCTGAAAGGATTCTGAGTGGTATGTCTACAAATGTGCATGTATTTTTGGCACATACACATTGTATATCTACAAAGTGATAATTCTCAAGAACCATTGGGACTTAGATAAACTGTCAAATGACTATCTTTTATCATGAGTATTGTGGAAACAATCTGAAATAATTCAGTCAGCAATAACTCCATTAAATGAGCATTAGTTTAGGTTGGCTTTTAGTCATTATTATATAACAAAGAAAACAGATATATGTATAAATATTTGTCCTTTACAGAATATAGGATTACTAGAAGTATTCATAACCTATGTACAGCTAATGTCTATTTCCAATCAATGCCTATACAGAGTCAAGACACTAGTCGCTCAAATTCATACTTATGAGTTATACTTGCATCTTTGATTAAAAAGCAACAACACCAGTGTACCTGAGTGACTCAGTTAAGGGTCTGTCTGTGTTTGACTCAGGTCATGATCCCAGGGTCCCGGGATGGAGCCCCCTACTAAGCTGTCTGCTCAGTGGGGAGTCTGCTTCTCCCTCTCCCTCTGGCTGCTGTTCCACCTACTTGTGTTTTCCCTCTCTGTCAAATACATAAATAAAATTAAAAAAAAAAAAAAAAACCAAAACTTTTGTATCACTTAAACTGCTTACCAACCTGAAGTTACCAAAGCAATTTGTTATTCATCCATAAGTAACCAACACTGATTCTAAAATTGTTCTTTAGGGCAGGCCAGGTGGCTCAGTGGTTTAGCACCACCTTCAGCCCAGGGCCTGATCCTGGGGACTGGGAATCGAGTCCAGCGTCGGGCTCCCTGCATGGAGCCTGCTTCTCTCTCTGCATGTGTCTCTGCCTCTCTCTCTCTCTCTCTCTCATGAATAAATAAATAAAATCTTTAAAAAATAAAAAATAAAATTATTGTTTGATAGGTATATACTACCTAGTGTCTTGTTAAAAAAAAGAGAGATAAAAGTATTTGTTAAAATAAAGAGACTCAATATTAATATACAGTATGTAGTTTATCAAGAGCTGGTATGGTAAAACCATTAGTAAAACACGTATGTGAAGTAAATACTTTTGGAAGTTTGTCAAGAATTAAAACAGACAAATTACATATATAGTATTAGTCTTCAGGTGGGAGACCACACAAAATCAGCAAATATAAAATGCTACAATAAACCAGTTCTCTATCTTAAGCTGAAAACAACAACACATTCTTGCAAATTCAATTCAAATGACTTGTATTTTAAAATACAAGTATGTTTAGTATGTTTAAATGCTTTTCTCCAACTAAAATATGGCTGAACCAATTTGAATCCAATTTTGTAATTAAAAATTGCTCTCTCTCTGTGAACTTGTAGTAATGTTTCATCCAAAAGCAGGTTATTACAACCAAATTATGAACTCCTAAAAAGAAGGGGGGCATTATAAATGGAAACACCCACACAACCGTAAGTACAATATAGCAATGCAAACAGCATTGCTCTAATGACAGTAATCCTGCTTGCCTTAGCCGTATTCATGCAAATGACAATTTAGTACAGATGTGGTACACATTTGCATGGTTAATGGCATCATTTTTTTCTCCTTTTCTACTCCTCTATAGTATGATCAGCTGTTATGCTTAACATTACAAATTCTATGTGCTGTTCTTAACATTAGTGGAAACATAAGGCTGGTAGTTTCCTTGTCAGTGATTTAACTAAAACATGCATATGCACAAAAAAGCATGAGCTGTGGGAAGAGGGATGAAGGTGGTAAGAGGTAGTGCCTAGCTGACGCTCTCTGCTTGTAAGAGATTTCCTTTCCTGGATAACTCTGGAATTCAGATTTTAATATCTGGGAAACCTCCATAGTTTCCCTCTGTTTCACCCACAAATTGTGACTGTTCCACATGTCACCTGAACTCACATAATAATTTCCTAACCAGATTTATCTCTACATCTTTCCCATTCCATTTGTAAATATGCATTTCAATTTCTTGAAAAACATTTTATATTTTGTAAGATTAGCAAAAATAAATATGAAAATATTAGTTCAGTCTAAGACGGTAATTAATAAACACATAAGGTATTTTTCTTGTTAAACATTTTTTCATGCTACAATTGCAGTCTGAAACAGAAGGCATGGTATTATAAAGTAGACATATTTCAATATGACACTGCAGTAAGTATTTCTAATTAATTGATTTTGAGGAATTATAGGAAATTCCTTCATGTTCATTTTTGAAATATGAATTTTACATTTTTCTCATCACTTTACTAATTTTCAGATTTGTATTAGTTATTAAATCTAACATGAAAAGTATCCCTAATTTTCAGTTAAATATTTTATTTTCAGCATTCTTAGTTTCTTATTTGGTTTACTTTCCCCAGAATCCCTACCCCAACACACATGCTATTTCTTACTATCCAAGGATATTCTTTTTAAATTAAAGAAATAATTCTGGTATAGTTGACATATACAGTGTTATATTAGTTTCAGGTATACAATATAGTGATTCAGCAATTGTATACATTGCTCAGTGCTCATCATATGATGAGTGTTTTCTGAGATACCAGGGCTGCCCTGATGAGTGTATTCTTAATCTCTCTTATTTATTTCACCCAACTCCATCCACCTACGTTCATTATAGTTAAGAATCTCTTAGTATGTCACTTCTTTTCTTTTATTGGTTTCCTAAATTCCATATATGGGTAAAATCATTGATATTTGTCTTTCTCTGACATTTCATTTAGCATAGTTCCTTATAGATTCATCCATGTTGCTGCAAATGCAGGAGTTCATTTTTTTTTTTTTTTTTTTGAGGCTGTAATAGTCCATATGTGTGTGTGTGTGTCTGGGTGGTGGTGGTGGTGTGTTTTCAGGTCTCATATCCTTAAGCATTTTGAGTTTTGTTTTTTTTTAAATATATGGTGTGGTTTCATTTTTATTGTGTGTAGCTATCCAATTTTCTCAGCACCATTTGGTGAAGCTACTGTATTTTTCTCCATGCATGTTCTTTTCTCCTTTTTTGGAAGATTACTTAATTGTATAATCATAGGTTTATTTCTGGATTCTCTATTCTGTTCCATTGATCTATGTTCTATATTTGTGCCAGTACCATACTGCTTTCATAACTGTAACTTGGTAATGTATCTTGAGGGATTGTAATACCTCCAGTTTTGTTCTTTTTTTTTAAGATTATTTATTTATTTATTTATTCATGAGAGACGGGTTGGGGTGGGGGAGAGGCAGAGACACAGGCAGAGGGAGAAGCAGGCTCCATGCAGGGATCCCAATGTGGGACTCGATCCGGGGTCTCCAGGATCACACCCTGGGCTGAAGGCAGTGCTAAACCGCTGAGCCACCTTGGCTGCCTAGTTTTGTTCTTTTTTTTTTAAGATTGCTTTGGTTATTTAGGATCTTTCATGGCTCTATGCAAATTTTAGGATTATTTGTTCTAGTTCTGTGAAAAATGCTTTTGGCAATTTGTAAGTGATTACATTAAATCTGTAGATTGCTTTCGGTAGTATGACACTCTAACAATATTTATTCTTCCAATCCATGAGCTTGAAAAAAACTCTAAGGTTTTGATATGTAGCATCACATCATCTGCATATCGAAAATCTGACTTCTTTCTTATTGATTTAGATACCTTTTGTTTCTTTTGTTGTCTGATTGCTCTGGCTAGTATTTCCAGTACTGTGTTGGATAAAGGTGGTGAGAGTGTACATCCTTGTCTTCTTCCTGACCTTAGGGGAAAAGCTCTCAGTTTTTCCCATTGAGTGTGATTTTGCTGTGGTCTTTATTATATTGAGGTAAGTTCCCACTAATCCACTTTGTTGAGGTTTTAAAAATTATTATTATGAATGGATGTTGTGTTTTGTCAAATGCTTTTTCTGCATGTATTAAAATGATCATATGGTTTTTAACCTCTTATAGATATGATGTATAGGTTGATTAATTTGTGAATACTGAACCACCTTTGTATCCTAGGGGTAAACCCCACTTGATCATGGTGAATGATTTTTTTTAAATGTATTGTTGAATTAAGTTCACTGATATTTTGTGTTGTTTTGTATCTGTGTTCATCAGAGATAGTGGCCTGCCCTCTTTTTTTGTTTTTATCTAGTTTTGGTATCAGGGTAATACAAACCTTGTAGTATGAATTTTGAATTTTTCTCTTCCTTTTCTATTTTTTTGGAATAGTTTGAGAAGAATAGATATTAACTCTTCTGTACTATTTGGCAGAATTCACCTATGAAGCCTTCTGGTCCTGGATTTTTATTTATTGGGAGTTTATTACTGATTCAATTTCATTGCTGTAATCAGTTTATTCAGACTTTCTGTTTATTATTAATTCTCTTTAGGGAGATTACATGTTTCTAGTTGTCCTTTCTTCTAAGTTGTCCAATTTGTTGACATATTTTTCACAATATTTTCTTATAATATTTTGTATTTCTATGGTGTTGGTTTATTATTTCTCCTCTCATTTGTGATTTTATTTGAGTTTTTTTTTTATATTTCTGGCTAGTGATTTATCAGTTCTGTTATTTTTCAGAGAATCACCTCCTGGTTTTATTGATCTGTTCTATTACGTTTTTAGTTTTTATTTCATTTATTTCTGCCATAATATTGATTATTTCCTTCCTTCTACTGGCTTGGGGTTTGGTTTTTCTTTTTGTTTTGTTTTGTTTTTTAATCTTTTTATATGTAAGATTGAGTTTTGTTTTGTTTTTGTTTGTTTGTTTGTTTGTTGAGACTTTCCTTGCCTTTATTGCTACAAACTTCACTCTAGAACAGCCTTTTCTATATCCCAAAGATTTGGACCATTGTGTTTCACTTTCATTTGTGTCCATGTATTTTTTAATTTCCTCTTTGCTTTTTTGATTGACTCAGTCATTGTTAAGAAGCTTATTGCTTAACCTCCATGTGTTGTGGTCTTTGAATTTTTTTTTCTTGCAGTTAATTTCTAGGTTCATAGTACTGTGGTCAGAAAATATATATGGTATGGCTTTTATCTTTTTTAATTTGTTGAGATTTGTTTTATGGCCTAATATGTGAATTGTTCTGGAGAATGTTCCATTGCACTTGAAAAAAAAAAAATTGTATTCTGCTCTTTTAGGTTGTAATGTAAATATATCTGTTAGATCCATCTAGTTCAATGTATGTTTCAAAGCCATTACCTCCTTCCTGATTTTTCTGTTTAAATGATTTATCCACTGATGTAAGTGGGATGTTAAAGTCTTCTACTATTACTATATTTACTATTGATGACTTTATTTATATTTGTTATTAGCTGTTTATGTATTTGGGTATCCCCATATTGGATGAATAAATCATTACAATTGTTATATCTTCTTATTAAATTCTTCTTTTTATGATTATTTAGTGTCATTTTTTGTCTCTTGTTATGTTTTTTTGTTGTTGTTGTTGTTAAAGTTTGCTTTGTCTGATACAAGTGCTGCCATCCTAGGTTTATTTCACATCCATTTGCATGATAAATATCTTTCTGTCCCTTCACTTTGAATCTGCATGTGTATTTAGGCCTGAATTTGTCTCTTTTAAGCAGCATATA
The DNA here is from genome assembly GCF_053574225.1 of Canis aureus. Classification (NCBI taxonomy): domain Eukaryota; kingdom Metazoa; phylum Chordata; class Mammalia; order Carnivora; family Canidae; genus Canis; species Canis aureus. Next base: position 17,186,815 of record NC_135612.1, on the reverse strand, counting down.
AATGAGTCTTGCTTTTTTAGCCACTGTCATTCTATGTCTTTTGATTGGAACATTTAGTCCATTTACATGCAAAGTAATTATTAATAGGTATGTATTTATTTGCATTTTGTTTACTTTATGGTTGTATTTGTGGCTTTTCTGTTCCATTTTTATCTTGGTCTCTTATCTCATGCTTTGTTGGCTTTCTTCAGTGATATACTTGGATTCCTTGCTCCTTATTTTTTTGCAGGTCTATTAGCAGTTTTTGACATGTGGTTACCATGAGATTTGTATATAAACCTTAGCATTTATCAATCTATATTAACTTGATCACTTAAGTTTGAACTCGTTCTTTACTCCTCTCTCCACCATGGTTTAGGTATATAGGTGTCATAATTTATATCCTTTGATATTTTGAATACCTTGCCTGATTTTACAGATATATACAATTTTTTTACTGCTTTTGTGTTTCCTACTTTTTTTTAACTCCTACTTATGGTATTTCCTTTCCACCCAGAGAATCTCTTTTAGCATTAGTTGTAGGGCTAGTTTAGTGTTAATGAATTCCTTTAACTTTTCTTGTCTAGAAAACTCTTAACCTCTCCCTCTATTCTGAATGGCAGCCTTGCTGGATAGAATATTCTTGGAGGCAGGTTTGTTTTTGTTTTTGTTTTTGTTTCAGCAGTTTGAATATACCATGCCAGTCCTTTCTGGCTTAAAAGTTTCTGATAAAATATCAGCTGATAATTTTGTGCGTTTTCCCTTATATGTAACTGTTTTATTTTCTTTTACTGATTTTAAAATTCTCTCTTTATCACTAGTTTTTGCTATTTTAATTACTATGTGTCTTGGTTTGGGCATCCTTGGGTTGATTTTGTTGAGGGCTCTTTGTTCCTCCTGGATCTGGATTTCTGTCTCCTTCAGCATACTTGTAGAGTTTTCAGCTATCTTCAAATAAATTTTCTGCCCCATTTTCCCTCTCTTTTCCTTCCTTTATCCTATGTAATATGAATGTTTATACACTTGATAGTGTCAATGAGTTATCTAAGTCTGTTTTCTTTTTTAAATTATTATTATTTTTTTCTCCTATCCAGTTTGATGGTTTTCCATTACCATGTTCTCCAAGTCACTGATGCATTCTTATGCTTTCACTAGTGTACTATTTATTCTATTGTATTTTTTTTGTTTTGAGTTTTTCAAATCTGATTATTTTTTATGTTTTTTTTAAATCTCTTCATTAGGGGTCTCATTATGGTCCTCCAGTCTTTTTTTCGAGTCTAGTCAGCATCTTTATGACCATTACTCAAAATTATCTCTTAGGCACATTACTTATCTCTATTCTGCTTATGTCTCTGGCTATGATTTTGTCTTTTCTTTCATTTGGGACAGATTCCTCTGTCCACTCATTTTGTCTAACTCTCTGTGTTTGTTTCTGTGTTTTAGGAAAATAAACTATATCTTCTGTTCTGAAAGCAGTGGCCTTATGTAGAAGAGGTCTGTAGTGCCCTGAAGTGCAATGTTCTTTGTTCACCAGATCCTTGTACTTGAAGGGTATCTCCTATGTGTGTGGTATATGCCCCCCTGTTGTGGGTAAGCCTCTTTTCCTTTCATCCCTTCTTCTGCAATGCCTCTCTTTGTCTGTTGTGAGCCTTGTTTGGTCCCTGTGTTGTTAGTGGGCAAGTCAGGAACCTCTTTGGGCTTAAGTTGAGTTAAACCAGGCATTTGCCAGGGATTCAGTAGCACTGTCTAGGAGAATATGGAGGTGGGGCATATGATACCAACAATGTCCCTGCTGGAGTGAGGGGACCTACAGCTGCTAGACTGAGGCAGGCCAGGTTGGAGGGCCTGGATCTGCAGAAGCATGTGGAGGCAGGATATAAGCTGTTAGCAAAATTTAGGTAGGTCTTCTTTGGGAGTATACCTGGAGCTGAGGCCTAGCTGAATGAGACATGTACCTGTGGGTGGGACATACTGTTAGCAAGTTGTGTTGGTTCTCACAGGCATTCCTTTGTTTATGCTGGGGAAAAGGAGAAAAATGGCACCTGCCAGTTCTCTTATTCCTAGAGAAATCTCCCAAGGATCCCTGATGCTCCAGCATGTGCTCCAAGATTAGTAAACAAATATCCCTCCCATATAGGCCAGGAAATTTTCAAATTTTTCTTCTATATCTCTGGAGAGGTGTTTGTTGTGCTGTCTCTTCAGGGCCAGGACTCCGTTTCCCCTCACCCATTCGAGCTCTCTTGGGCTTGGTGATTTTTAAAGTTACAGGTTTGAAGCCCAGCTAATTTTAAGAACTCATGAAATTTGGCCCTTTGATGTTCAAAGCCAAATGTTATGGGGAGTTGTCTTCCCCATGCAAGCTCCCTGGTGTGAGAGAGTGTTTCTGTTCCTCTCCATGCAAATGGTTATTGAAAGAAATCTGGAGTAGCAGTACTTATGTTGGACAAACTAGACTTTAAAACAAAGATCATAAACAAAAGGGACAAGGGAATTATAAAAGCATAGAAGGAACAATCCAAGAAGATACAATTATAAATTATGCCACCCAACATGGGAGCACCCAATTATATAAAACAATTAACACAGGGAACTGACTGATAATAACACCATAATAAGAGAAGAATCTAACACCCCACTTGCATCAATGGGCAGATCATCTTTTTTTTTTTTTTAAAGGATATTTATTTATTTATTTATTTATTTATTTATTTATTTATGAGAGACAGAGAGAGAGGGAGAGGCAGAGACACGGGCAGAGGGAGAAGCAGGCTCCATGCAGGGAACCTGACATGGGATTCAATCCCGGGTCTCCAGGATCATGCCCTGGGCTGAAGGTGGCGCTAAACCACTGGGCCACTGGGGCTGCCCAATGGGCAGATCATCTAAACAGAAAAATAAACAAGGAAACAATGGCTTTGAATGACATACTGGACCAGGTGAACTTAAGAGATGTATTCAGAACATTCTTCCTAAAACAGCAGAATATACATTCTTTTCAAATGCACATGGAACATTCTCCAGAATAGGTCATATAAGAGGTCACAAAGCAGGCCTCAACAAATACAAAAAAGATTGATATCATACAAGATATCTCTTCTGATCCATGCTATGAAACTAGAAGTCAGCCACAAGAGAAAGCTTGGAAGACCACTAATACATTGAGGTTAATCAACATACTAGTAAACAATGAATGTGTCAACCAGGAAATCAAAAAGAACTTTAAAAATACATGGAAACAAAAAAAATAAAATAAAATAAAAAAATAAAAATAAAAAAAAAATACATGGAAACAAATTAAAATGAAAACACATTGTTCAAAAACCTTTGAGATGCAGCAAAAGCAGTCCTAAGTGGGAAATCTATAGCAATACAAGCCTTAGGCCTATCTTGAGAAGCAAGAAAACTCTCAAATAAACAACCTAGTCTTACACATATGGGAGGTATAAAAAGAAAAAGAAAATAAAAAAACTAAAGCCAGAAGAAAGACGGAAATAATAAAGATTAGAGCAGAAATAAATGATAGTGGAGCTAAAACAAACAAACAACGACAACAACAAAAAACTCAGTAGGATGTATCAATGAAGCCAAGAGCAGGTTCATTGAAAAAATTAATAAAATTGATAAACCTCTAGCTAGATTTATCAAAAAGAAAAGAGAAAGGAAAAAAAAAGAGGACTCAAAAATCACAAGTGTGAGAGAAAAAATAACATTACGGAAATACAAATAAGTATAAGAGAATATTACAAAAAAAATATATGCCAACAAATTGGATATCCTGAAAATAATGAATAAATTCTTAGAAACAGGGTAGGCTGGGTGGCTGAAAACTCCACTAAAAAACTGCTAGAACTGATGCACAAATTCAGTAAAGTCGCAGGATACAAAATCAGGGTACACAAATCCATTGCATATACTAATAATGCAGGAAAAAGAAAAATTAAAGAATCAACTCTGTTTACAATTGTACAAAACACAAGATACCTAGAAATAAAACTAAGCAAAGAGGTGAATGAGTTATGCTCTGAAAACTATAAAACACTGGTGGGAGAAATTGAAAGGGCACAAAGAAATGGATAGACTTTCTGTGCTCATGAATTGGAAGAACAAATATTGTTAAAGTGTCTACTACCCAAAAAAATCGACACACTGAATGCAATTTCTTTTCTTTTCTTTTTTTTTTTTTTAAGATTTTATTTATTTGTTCATGAGAGAGAGAGAGACAGAGGCAGAGACATAGGCAGAGGGAGGTGCAGGCTCTCTGCAGGGAGCCCGAGGTGGGACTGGATCCTGGGACTCCAGGATCATGCCCTGAGCCAAAGGCAGACGCTCAACTGCTGATCCAAGCCAGTCAGGTGTCTCTGAATGCAATTTCTATCAAAATACCAATGGTATTTTTCACAGAACTAGAATAAAAAATTCTAAAAAAAAAAAATTGAATGGAACCACAAAAGACCCTGCATAGCGAAAGCAATCTTGAAAAAGAGTAAGCTGGAGGCATCATAATTCTGAACTTCAGGTTATATTACAAAGCTGTAGTGATCAAAACAGTATGAATCTGTCACAAAAGTGGATACATAGATACATAGAACAGAATGGAAAATCCAAAAAGGAACCTACAATTATATGGTCAATTAATCTTCAACAAGCAGGATACAATATCCAATGGGAAAACCTGTCCAGGGAAAAATGGACAGCAATGTGCAAAAGTGAAACTGGATCATTTTCTTACACTATATACAAAAGTAAATGCAAAATGGAGGAAAGCCCTAAATGTGAGACTTGAAAGCATAAAAATTGAGGTCAGCCATAGCAACTGCTTTTTGATATGTCTCCTGAGGCAAGGGAAACAAAAGCAAAAATAAACTAATGGGACTTAATCAGGATAAAAAGTTTCTGCAATCAACAAAACTAAAAGATATGGAATGGGAGAAGGTATTTGCAAATGACACAGCTGATACAGGGTTAGTGTCTAAACTACATGAAGAACTTATAAAATTCAAGACCTAAGAATGAATAATCCATTTAAAAAATAAGCAGAAGACACAAATAAACATTTTTCCAAAGAAGTTGTATATAGAGACAAAAGAAACAGGAAAAAATGTTCAATATCATTGATAATCAGGAAAATACATATAAAACTATAGTGACATATCAGCTCATACCTATAAGGATTACTAAAATCAACACAAGAAACAATAGGTTTGTTGGTGAGGATGTGGAAAAGTGGGAATCTCTTGCACTGTTGGTGGGAATGCAAACTGGTGCAGCTGCTCTGGAAAACAGTATGGAGGATCCTCAAGAAGTTAAAAATAGAATTACCATAAAATCTAGCAATTGCACTACTAAGTATTTACCCAAAGAATACAAAAATAGTAATTAAAAGGGATACACCCTTTTAAAAGGGATCACCAAGGATGCACCCCAATGTTAATAGTATTATCAACAATAGCCCAGTTATGGAAGAAGTCCAAATGTCTATTGACAAATGGATAAAGAAGTGATAAAAATCATAAAATCCTGCAATTTGCATAATGTGGATAGATTATTACATGAAGCAAAATAAGTCAGCCAGAGAAAGACAAATACCATATGATTTTACTCATATGTGGTATTTGAAAAAACAAAGGAGCAAAGGGGGAAAAAAAGAGGCAAAGTAAGAAATGGACTCAACTATAGAGAAAAAAACCCTGATGCTTCTTGCTCTCTCTCCCTTTGGCCTTCCCCACTGCCCATGCTCTCTCAAATAAATGAATAAAATCTTAAAAAAACAAAAACAAAAACAAAAACAAAAACAAAAACAAAACCCATAACTGAGTTTATAAGATACTGATTCCTGAGGTCATTGTTTAAGCAACTGAAGGTGGATTAACACTGCATTTTTCAGTTTTCTTTTTCTTTTGCTAATTTGAGTTGGTTTCTTATACTGTTATGAAGGATATTTGTCTGATGAGCTAAGTGAGACTTGAATGGGATAGTTAAAGGCAGGTGTGGTTAACTGTGGGTTCTTTTTCTCTTTGTTTTTCTCCACTGGTATCAGGCTATATAAGGATGGTATGTGTTTTTCATGACCTTGTGGAGGTTGAAAAAAAATGGTATTTTTAAAAAGAGTTTATTCATTTATTTGGGAGAGAAAGAGTGAGCAAGAGAAAGAGAGCATATGCTGGGGAGGGCAGGAGAGGAGCAGAGGGAGAGGGAGAAGCAGTTTCCCCACTGAGCAGGGAGCACAATGTGGGCCTCAGTCCCAGGACTCTGGGATCATGACCTGAGCCAAAGACTGAGATACTCAGGTGCCCCAGGATATAGTATTTTTGATGTCTTCTTGTATCCTTTTTGTCATCACATTTCTCCTGTAGAATAATTGCTCTCTAGACTGGTAAGATATGAGATCTAAATTTATCATCCCTGATCATCAATAGATACCGTTGGTGTCTGATGCTAATATGATTGTGTTTCTAGCCTAACTTTTGATCTGCTGTTTGTTAGTTTGGCTAGGATACTGTTGTGCTACAGGCTGATTCATTTCAGTAAGAATCTCATTGGATATGAAATTCCTTTGAGCATCTGCCATTTTCCTTCATCTGGCTCATTGCTTACCCAGGCAATACCACAGCTTCTGCTATAGCCTCGTTTCGGGCTTTTCTATAGCAGCCCTCATGGCATGCTTCATGGCTCTCAGTTCAGTTCCTTTATATGGTGCCACTTTGTGATACACAGAAACATTTGGTCTCATACATATCATGTAGGACTTAAAAGGTGCTGTAAAGGTAAAACACTTCTGTGGGCTTCCTCTACTCTCAGTACTCCAACTCTGATCATCCGATGTCACCACTTTCAGGATGTTATCTGTACTTCTGACTGACAGGCTATACATTGGAAGTTCCCTGATCCCCAAACTTAGGTTCCATTGATTTGCTACAACAGCTCACAAAACCCAGAAAATGTTTTCTTTACTACATTGTTGCATGATTACAAAAGTATATAGCTCAAGAACAGCCAGAGAGATGTGTAGGGCAAGCTGTGGGAGAAAGGAACAAGAAGCTTGCAAGCCCGCTATAGGGAGTGCCACTCTGCACCATTCACCTGTTCACTAACTCAGAAGCTCTCCTATATTTGTTCTTTTGGGTTATTAAGGAGGCTTCATTATATAGGCATGGCTGATTAAATTATTGGCAGTTGGTGATTGAATCAACCTCCAGCTTCTCTTCTCTCCCTGGATGCGGGGGGTGGGGAAGTAGTTGCTGAAAGTTCCAACCTTCTAATCAAATGTTTTGTTCCCCTGGCAACCAGCTCCCATTCTTAGGAGCTTTCTAAAAGTCACCTCATTAGCATAAACTCTAGTGTAGTTGAAAGGGGCTTCTCTAAAAACAATAGATATCTTTATTGTTTTTATTACTTATGAAATTCCAAGGATTTTAGGAGGGTTTTGTGCAAGGCATATGGAAAAGGACCAAAAACATTTATATATATTTTTTTATTATAAATCACACTATCACATGCACTTAGGAAAGTAACACTCCTGGCTTCCTTCTCATTAAATAGCTTTTCACTAAGACTTTCTCTGATATGGACACTCCCAACATTCTATTTTGGGGCACCCTCCAAGGGACTCTCCCTCCAGAAGTGAGACCAAGGCTCTTTTTTTTACATTTCATGATCTTCCCTGCTCTCCACTCTGGGACCAAACAAGGACACAGGAGATCAATACACACACTTCAATCTTTGCTTCTCATTTGAGTCTTTTTCTTGTTCCATAGTCATAGTGATGTTGTAGACACTAGAATTTTGCCTTCTTCAAGACTCTTTCTATCAAAAAATGGTCTAATTTGCTTCTTGTTAATATAGGGGCGGAAAATATTTTCCTCAACTCTGAGGATTCCTGTCTGGTTCTGAAAATTAACCTGAGAAAAATAGATTAACAGGAAAAAAGCGTACAAGTTATATTGAATTTTTATATCTACATGGGAGCCTTCATAAGAAAATAAACAACCAAAGTAGTCATCAGAGCAAGAAGCTTTTAAATACTTTAGACAAAGAAATAACAATAAATTTGTGAAAAATTGATAAAACAAAGGAGTTTGAGTTAGAAGTAGTAAATGGTGAAGAAGTAGGAAGAGAAGGGTTAATTTAATAAGATTTGTTTGTACAGATTTTTTAGCCCCCAAATTCTCTCTCTTTGGTGATAAGAATGGTTTCTTTCCTCCTGGTACAGCAAGTGTACCTTTCATGGAGGAGATTTATCTCTTGCTTTCAGAGAAGAAGGGCGATTTGGAGGAGGTCATTGTGACCTTCCTGGTTCTGCCATTTTCTCATACTCCTTCAGTTTAAAATTTAAACATACCTCGGTGCCATATTTAAGGATAGTATGTCTTAAATCCCATCTTAGATTATAGAACTAAATTTGAATAGTATTTTTTTATCTCTTCAGCAAACCTAGCTATCAAGCCTACTATTTAGATTGGACTTAAAAATCCTGCTTTGGTTGTCAGACAATATGTCTTAACTCTTGCTTTCTTGACATGATATATTTGAATAGAGGTGGTTAGTTGCAGAAAACACAAAATGCATTCCCAGACCTACAAAGAGAATGATTTTAGGCAGATATTTATTAAAAAAAAAAACTTTAAAATATTTTATTTATTTATTTGACAGAGTGAGAGAGTGCGCACAAGTACAGGAAGCAGCCGTCAGAAGGAGGAGGAGAAGCAGGCTCCTTGCTTAGCAGGGAGCCTGATAGGGGGCTTGATCCCAGTACCTTGGGATCATGACCTGAGCCAGGGGCAAATGCTTAACCGACGGAGCCACCCTGGTGCCCCTGTTGCCAGATATTTGATGGCTAAAATATCTCTGAGCTTCTGGCCAAAGTTCAGAACAACTCTTAATCTTTAGAATCATACTGCGGAATTCAGCTCCACGGTTCAAAAATCCGGGCATTGGTAGCCCCAAATCAATTCTCCTAAGCCACACAAGAAACTGTATTACTAAGAGAGTCTCTGTATCAAATGGTCATTAAACATAGGGCCATATTGCTATTGATATCAACAAAATGGATCCTCATACTCTGCCTCTCTTCCCACTTTGCACAGTTCCAAATTCATATCATGTATGACAGCATATGATGGATAGATGCTAAATCAAATTTGGAATCCTGACTACAAGATAATCTGAAAATAAAAATTTTAAGTTTTCAGCATACAGGAAAGCACATAAGAAGGAAGTGGAAATGGATACTGAATGTGCTGATTTATCGTATCCATTATACATGCAAAGCATTAAAAGGAGTACAAGCCACAGGGTGATTTCAAGAAATGAAGTGTGTTTTTTGTTATTACTCTTGTTATTATTTTCATTAAAGTTTTAAAAAACGTATCCCCCTAACGCTCTGGTGCCTTTAGATAGCAAAGGGGAAGATTATGTACATGAAAATGCATGTGAGAAAACCACATTAGTATACATCTAGGTTATCCTTATATATTAATATAAATTTTTAAAACAAACAAAATTAAGGTAAGTTTACTATTCTCTGACCTTATTAGGTCTAAAATATTAAAATATTCAAGGTTCTATAGTGGACATTTGCCATTTGTTTAAACCCACCCAAAATGGAATTGTAAATAGTCAAAATGAATATCTTGGAATTTACCTTTTCTAAAGCTAATATCTCCTCTCTATTCTCATTTTCTTTGATTCATTCTATTCTCCTCCTTTCTCAGATTTTTCCACTCAGTCTTCTTACTTGATTACCTTTCCTCTTTGTCTTACCTTTTATCATTCCCCTGCCTTTTGTTTTTCTGTATTGCCTGGACATTTGGGAAGCATCCTTGTACTTTTATAGCATTTTCACATTAGCAATTAAATTGACTGAAATAATTATTCGTGTGTCTATATTTTAATAACATGCTATAAATTAACTTAATGTCTTGCCTATTTTAAAGATTGAATGCTTACTTTAATTTTGTCCTTGTTAATAAGAGAATCAGATTTTTATCCAATAGAAATTATTCAGTGGTAGATGAAAATGATGTCATTTTGGGTTGCTTGTGACACTTTCATGTATTTCTAATACCTAATGTGTTATCATCATATGTTTATCCCCAACAGTACCTAGGAAAGTTTTCTCAGAGTAGACACTTAATTCTTTTCCATTTGGCTCCTCCTTTTACACCTGGTATTTATGAGAACATTCCTGAAGAGGTCAGCAAAGTGATCAAAGCCAGTCAGGCTAATGAGCAAAAAAGAGCATAGTATTTAAGAATGTAACAAAGTTCCAAATAAATAACTTACAAGTCAGATCAATTTGGCTTCAGGTGATAGGATGGATGAAAATTATGATTAATAGATGAGAAGTCCAAAAAAAATTATGTTAGTTTTGCTCCTATACAGTGAAGTATTCTAGAGTCTATGAAGGAAATAAAAATAATTAAAAAGCAGAGCACTATCTTTATAAAATTTGTTTATAATCAATATACAACACAGAAACAGGTAGCAATTTATCTGACCATAGAAAACCATAGAAATGTCTCATCTAGGTAAACTTATTTTAAATGTCTCCTATATGTATTTTTTACAAATAACTTGCTCTTCAGTTAAAATATCTATTTTTAAAAGTTTAGTCAATTTAACATTTTTGCATATTACATTATTTTGTAAATATATATTTTTTCTAAACTACTGAGATTGAACACATTTTAGCTTTTTATTAACAATGTGGGTCATTGTGTGGAATATTTACCATTAAACATTTAACTTTAAACATTAATGCAAACCCATGTAAGTTTTTGTGTGTCCAAGCTTTCTTCTTTAGTACTGAGTGGTCACTTTTACTTTGCTTATCCTTTTCTTTTTTGTTTCTGTTACTAATGCACAATAAACTGGAAAGTTCACTATCCTGCTTAAACTTTGAATGATATAGTAGTTAATCAATCCCTAAGAGTAGTCATAACAAATTTAATATATAGCTTCAGCTCAGAGGATCCCTGTATTTGGTTTTCTCATATATCTAATGTACTAATTTCCAATTAGGAGATTTCCAAACTTACATGGTATTAAAGTATTGAAAAAAAAAAGATTCTTTAATTGCAGTACTTACCCAAAGAATACAGAAACACTAATTCAAGGGGAGACATACACACCTCTGTTTATTGCAGCACATTTATAATAGGCAAGATATGGAAGCAGCTCAAGTGTCTAGTAATTGATGAATGGATAAAGAAGATGTGGTATGTATATCCTGTGGCATATTATTCAGCCATAATAAAGAATGAAACCTTGACATTTGCAAGGACTTAGAGCTAGAGAGTATAATGCTACATGAAATAAATCAGAGAAAGACAAATACCATATGATTTCATTCACTGGTGGAATTTAAGAAATAAAACAAACAAGCAAAGGGAAAGAGAGAGGGAGAGAGAGGCAAACCAAGAAACAGACTCTTAACTATTGAGAATAAACTGATAATTATCAGTCGGGAGAGGTTTGGGAGGTGGGTGAAATAGATGATGGAGATTAAGGGGTGCATTTGTCATGATGAGCACGAGATACTCACTATATTGTATACATGAAACTAATACAGCGCTGTTAACGAACTGGAGTTAAAATCTTTTTAAAAATGAGGCAAAAAAATAAATAATAGGAGAGATTATACAGCAATTTTAGGAAGAACTTTACCTTATTACAGATGAGCATGTATAAATCAATGCATTACAGACTGAAGAGTTTAGATGTATTAAATAAGATCCAATAGAATTATATATTATGTTTTCTTTACTAGTTTTTATATTCCTAAAAATGAATTTTTTCTGATTATTTGTGCTATGAACTTGTTTAAAAATCCTGTGCTGGCTTCTAAAGTATGTATGCATGTAAATATTGGCACATTTCAGAACACAATTTCTAGAGAGTCAGAGAAAGTCAGAGATTCACTATTTGTTTTATAGCTTTCCTAAAGGGGCAAAAGTTGGTAGTATCTTTTCCAAAGGGTGCTTTATTCACACTAACTAATTAAGTAAATGGGCTTTCTGGTTTTAATTAAGTGCAGTGTTTGTATATGTATATGCATGTTTGTATACTCAGAGGCAATAAGGATGAGATTTTAATATAGAAAGGAAGAAATAGCCACTAAGAAAGTTCAAGCCTGTTCAATTAAAAATCCTAACCTGATAGTTTTATGCAATGCAAAGTTAATGGGCTGGTTCAAATTCCATAAAGTGGTACTTTTTTTTATCATCTGAAATGGCTCATGGATCTCAAATGAACATGCCTAATATTTCTGGAGCATTACCTCTTCAGAGGTATAATCACACTGTGTATCAATAAAAGATAAAATACGTAGTAAGTGAAATTTTGCTTTCTGGCTGCTTTGGGATTATACGGTTAATGGCAGTGGGGCAGATACTCAGGCAATCAGAACGGAGAGATTCCTTAACTCTGAGAGCACAAGCAAGATTCCTAAGTGTGCAAAATGAGTATAAAGACTAGGGGCAAAGGTGGCAGATTTATATATGGTGGTAGGTTTTGTTTTTCAGGAATTTAAGGAGAAGTCTACTCAGGCTGTTATTTTATAAACAATAGAAGAAAAAGGATTAAGTACAATAACTGGGATATACATAGACCAACTTTATCACCTAATGTGGTATATAGTTCGGTAGAAGATTGATAAACCTAGAAAAATGGGGACTCCTAGTTCTGCCGGCAAATCAGCTGAATGGCTTTGGGAGGCTATTTGATATCTCTCTGAGTCTCAGTTTCCCCATTTGTAGCATAAAGCAATTCAGATACATTAGTTGAATGTCTCCCATGAGCCACCTTGTGAGGTAGGTTTGGGATACTAAGAAAGACAGCACTGTTCCTTCTTTGGATTGGGAGACTACCATTATAAAGCAGAAGGCAGGTGTCCAATAAGTGCTTTAAGGCACTGCAAGTGCTGTGGTTTTGCTTCTAATGAGGGCAAAGAGAGAGACAAATATGAGTGTACAATCTCATTTGTAGGTAGGGGCAGAGAAGTAAATTAAGTGGGTACATGTGAGGGATATGAAGACAAGATTTTAAGCTGGAAGAGGACTTCAGGAAGAGAAAGTACTTTGACAGAGTATAACGAAGACAGGAATATACAGAATAGCAAACAGTCAATTATAAAATCTTAAATGTCAAGGTATCTGAGGGAAGTCCTATATTCACATTGAGATAGTCAGTCATCATGCCAATCTTAGGAGTAGGGGGAGGACAGTATGATTTCAGTGCAAACAATTGTTAACAATTGTGATTCCATGCAACCTCCATTGATATGAATCCGGTAATTGTCCTGAGCCATGTAGAGTTACTTTTTGCAGTCACTTCTCATGTAATTTGATGGGTTCAGTATCCTTGAGAAACCACCTAATGTAAATGCCCTTTCAATTATCTGAGGCTATTAATCTACATCAGGCTGAGTGGTATAGCATCCCCAAAGTACCTATGAACTTTGAAATTTCATGTTTAGACTTCATCTTCCAGTGGGTCATGGCTGGAAAGATTTTTCAAGATAATGATGTAAAAAAAATCAATAGGGATAGCAAACATGATAAGTGTCTCAATAATTAGAATATAATATTACTTTCTGTTTAAAAGAGAGTATATTTACCCTTCAAGTTAAACTTTGGTTTTATAATCCCTTTTAATGAGACAAGAGAAAATAGCTTAGGTTTATCATGAAATCCTCAAAAAGCAGGCTGGAATATTGATCACAAAATTGCAGTCCAGGTAGCATTGAGATCCCTCATGTTGCTGAAGCCCTCTGAATATCTGAGCACTTAGAAAAACTCTGGAGTGTGTGTGCGACACTGCATGTGACAGAGACTAGAAATGAATCCTACAAATAGCTTACATCACATCAAGAAGGAACTAGATTACTTTGGGTAAATACGACCTTTATGCTGTAGGTGGTGATTAGAAACTTCTAACATAAAAGAAGTGGCCATTGTATCATGACTATCATCAAACTTTAGAACTGGAAGGAACTTGAGCATGCTCTTAGTAAATTCCTTGGACTATGAATTAGTCTAGTTCTCCAGAGAAATGGAACCAGCAAGATATACAGGAATACCTTGGAATATTATGGCTTCAGTTCCAGACAACTGCAATAAAGCAAATATCATACATAATAAAGCAAGTCACATACATTTTTAGTTTGCCAGTGTGTATTATACTGTACTGTCTTAAGTGTGAGACAGCATTATGTCTAAAAAACAACATATGTACCTTAATTAAAAAATACTCTAAGAAATGCTAAGCATTATGTGAGCTTTCAGTGAGTCATAATCACTATCACAGATCATTATAAAAATATAATAGTAATAAAATGGTTTGAAATATTGTGAGAATTATCAACATGAGCCACAGAGATATGAAGTGAGCAAATGCTATGACAAAAATGGTGCCAATAGACTGGTTGACACTGGGCTGCCACACACCTTCAATTTGTTAAAAAAGCAGTATCTGCAAAGTGCTATAAAACGAAGCGCAATAAATTGAGGTGTGCTGGTATTTCTCCCATTGAAAGAGAGATTTATCACATAATTGTTTTCTGTGATTATGGAGGCTGAGAAGTCCCACAGTGTGCCCTTTCCAAGCCAGGAACCGGGAAGGTTCCCAACTGGGAACTGTACTGTAATTCAGTCTGAGTTTGAAGGTCTGGGAATTAAGTGAGGTGGAGTAGATGGTGTAAATCCAGTCTGAATCCCAAGGCTTGAAAATCATTGATGTCCGAGGGCAGGAGAAGATGGATGACCCAGTTCAAACAGATAGTGAGATAATTCACCATTCCTCTACCTTTTTATTCTATTTGAGCCTTCAAGGTATTAGATGATGCTCAAACATATTAATGTGGGGCCTTTGCTTTGCTCAGTTCTCTAATTCAATTATTAATCTCTTCAGAAACCCTCTCACAGACACACCCAGAAATGATATTTTACCAGCTATCTAGGTGTCCCAGGCAAGGTGACACACACAAAAACCATCACAGATTGGAATCAGAGACCTAAAAACACATGTGCAAGTTCACACAAACCTGAAGTCCTGACTCTTGGTCTAATGCTCTTTCTTATGCACCTTGATGCTTTGTTATGTAACATTAGAGTATATACAGAGTCAAAGGTTTTGGGAAACATGTAAGAATATATCCTATTAAGCAAACCTTAATATAAGAAAGTCCATATTTATATACTTGATTCAATGTCAGTGAATTTTATCTTTGCAAACAGATTCACTGAAAGCTTTAAGTAAACCACTAGTTTTTAAAGGTGTTTTATTGGTTTGGTTTGTACTATATTCATGACGCTATATGTTTATAGCGTAAAATATTCCAACTCATACACTGCCTTTGAATTATTTATTTTTGTTCTTATAGATTTTGTCCTGATAGATTTTTAATGGATAGATAATGCAGAAAGAAAACTTGATTAGTGCCTTGGTAACAGATGATACTGTGACTAAACCTCAACCCAAATGCCCATGTCATAAAAAAATATTCCAGTATTTATAGTACTTATTTTTGAGTGGGGCTATAGAAAAACTTCTTGAAAACTATCACCCAAATTCTAACATAAGGAGGAGCAAGTCTAGGGCAGAATTGGGAAAAAAGTGTGTGTAAGTGTCTGACACTGTTGGTTAGTCAGCAAGTAAGGCATTAAAAAGGAAAAGATTAAAAATTTTTGATTATCTTATTCACATGCCTTGTAAAATATGACTATTCTTTGAAAAACAGGCAAATCTGAGATTTTCTTATACAGTGCTTATTCCAAAATCTGTTAATCATTTCTTGACATTCATGATGTTCAAAAAGATTTTAAACATTGCTGAAAATATACCATTATAGATAATACACTCACTGTTTCTTCTCTCCTATATATGCCGCTAAGTGCCTGCCACTTAGTAGATACTTAATACAAATTTGTTGAATGAATACATAAATACATGGTAATTTTCAATGTAGGAATAATTTTAATATATCAAAGAGAATTATTTAATTTCTTGGTCTTTAAACATTTTATTAGAGGAATAAATTCTTACCGAGAACTATAGCAATCACAACTTTATTATCTCCTGTTTATTATGGATGTTATATAGCAAGGAGAAATCAGGCTATTATTTCCTTGGTAGCTATAACTTCCATGGATTTTCTCATGTCAATATAATCACTTAGCCAAAGAAGTTGGTTGGCAATATCAAGGAGGGTCTTACCAATGATTAAGTAATGCATTTTAATTGTGTCCTCAACTCTTGTGATTCAAAAAAAAAAAAAAAAAACACTAAAAGCTGATGTTAAGACAGTAAAATTTAGATAAACTGACAACTGCGCTTTCACACAGATCATCCTCTCCTGTTCTTTAGGCCACTGCCTCAACTGAAAAGGCATCTACATTGTTGAGCGTCTAGCTAAACTCCTCCATAGTATTGGTGACTTGGCATCCATTGTATGTGGCTAATCAGCCTGCAGGGGCCTCACACTGACACTAACCCCTCCCTCAAGTGCATCCCTAGGTAACAATCAGCAGAATCACAGGGAAATATAAATTCCTGCTATGACTTCTGTGACACCCTGAACATAAACAGCTTCTTCGGCATGAATTGTCCCCCATCTTCTTCCTTTGTGTGCCTCTTAAATAAGATTCATGTGAAGTTTACAAAAAAGCCCCGCATTTTTGGGATTGAATTGACCAATATGGCCCTAGGCAAGGAACAACCAAAAGTACTCCGCCTGCAGATCCTCATAAAAGCTGGTATCCCAGATCCTGCAGCTTACTCTCTGCCTGCACCCTGACTTGATCTTGATTTTTTCAGGCATGCCCTGGAATGCCTCTAGCACCTGTGAGGAAAAAAAAAGAAAAAAAAATTCTTTATCACACTTTACCTTACTATCCTTGTTGAACTATGGCTCCCCATCCAACACCTCCATCCCCTGGAGACTCTACTCAATAAATAATATTCTAGCAAAATCACAACATACTAGGTCTTAGGTTGTCAAAACATACATGACACCATCAATATGATCAATATACTTTAATAAACACCCAAGTAACTATTTGGCTACTGGCAATTAATATAATTTTGGAAATGTAGGGAATTTAGCATAAAATGATAGGGTGAATTTTACTTTGATGCCATTATTTTAATAGCCTATACATGTGGGTAGGCTGCATTTAGAATGCTCTGTGGATGGAGGAGTCTAGGCCAAATGGCTCCATTAGCTTTGGAAGCTCTTTGTTAACTATTCTAGAATTATGGTGAAGCCTGAGGCCACATTGAAGGGTCACTGAATGACTTGATTCTTCATAGTAAATTGCAGAAATTAAGGAATAATTTTCAACACTATATTTATTGACTTCATGAAAGCTATTAGTATCTTTAAAAGGACTGGCTGCATGAAGATAGTTAAATATAGTAGTAGTCCCCCTCTCCCATCCCTCTGTCACTGCTGAGGTCACTTTATCTATTCAATAAATAGTTATTGACTGGCCACTCTGTGACCAGCCTCAACAGTTGATGAAGGCGTGACAAATAGTGAATAAGACATGATTCTTCATGTACCTCAATACTAGTAGCTTAAGAGAATCAGATTTAATACTGGGCTCATTTTGACATTGTATACAGATTCGAGGAGCTGTGTCACCTTCTTGCTGTCCTATCTCTGAGCTATTGCCTTGCTTCCCGACAAGCAATTCCTAAATTTAAGGATAATTTTGAACATGTTTTCTTTCAGGTGTTCCTCGTGGCTGGAATTTGGCTCCTGATCCCCAGAATTCATAGTGAGACTTTTCTGTAGTATTACATTCCTTATATTAACATAACCATCAAAAACCATCTAAACATTAGTTATCGCCAAATTCCTCTGATAGTTTCTCTTCTATTTTGAGACTTTCAGATATATACTGCTATGGAAACTCATTAATGCAAAGTGCATACCGACTTCAACTCCAATTACTTCTTGACAGTCTTAGGACCTTTGCTATAAATTGCAGAATAGTGATACAAACAGTTTTGCAAGGGTGTAGAATGTTTATGTTAAACACAATCTGCCTTACCTCTTAGGCCATAAGATTTTTGAAACATAGAACCAAGCTGTATTCTTGTCACTCAGCATTTAAGACATGTTATGTTGCTTTATCAAATATTTCAATGTTTTAATCCAGAGCTATATAGGAATAGATGAAGAATATCTTTTTTCTTTTTTTCATTCAAGAATGACTCAGCTGGTTTAGCCAAGAGAATGGAGTGACTGTTAATTATAATTTTTCCTCCAGTTTGGCATCATTTGCTGCCCCCTATTGAAATAACTTCAAAATAGTCCAGAGCTTCAGCAGTGATGTATGCACATGCTCCCCCAAATCCCCATAACTGCATTCTTACTGACTTCTTTCGTAATGGCTCCAGTAGCTTCAGTATTTTTAAATTGAAATATAATTCACATATTAAAATACTCACCCTTTTAAAGCATACAATTCAGTGGAGTATAGTATATTCACAAACTGGTATAGTTGTCACAGCTATCAAATTCCAGAATATTTTTATCACCTGAAAAATAAATCCCATACCTATTAGCATTTACTCCTCCATCCCTCCAGGCCTTTGAAGCAATAAGCTCTTTTCTGTATTTGTGGGTTTGCCTATTGTAAACATTTCATACAAAAAGAATTGTGTGATATGTGGTCTTTTATACCTGGCTCCTTTCACTTAGCATAATGTTTTAAAGGTTCATCCGTGTTGTATCATGGATTATTACTTGTTCTTTTGGCTAAGTAATATTCTATTATATGGAAAGGCTACATTTTTTTGTGCCATCATCAGTTGATGGATCTTTGAATTGTGTTCACTTTTCTGGGAATAGTAGTCTTAAAAACATTTAACTAGTTTGTATATGGACATGTGCTTTCAATTCTCTTAGATACATATGTAGGAGTAGAATTTCTGGATCATATTGTAATTTTATGTTTAAATTTTTGAGGACCTGCCAAACTGCTTTCCAAACTAGTTGCACTATTTTATTTTCTGACCAGCAAAATAGGAAAGTTCCTATTTTTCCACATGATTGCCAACACTTGTTACTGTTTGTCCCTTTATAAACATCCTAGTATTTGTAGAATAGTATCTCATTATGGTTTTGATTTATATTTCCCTAATGATATTGAATATATCTATTATCCACTTGCACATCTTCTTTGAAAAAAAAGAATATTATGTTCAAATATCTTGTCCATTTTATGATAGTTATTGGACTTCTTACTGTTTAGTTCTAATAGTTAAATACTTTGGATACTAGATCCCTATAAGATACAGGATTTGAAAATATTTTCTCTCATTCTGTGAATTTTCTTTCTACTTTCTGGAGAGTGTACTCTGAAGCCCAAAAGTGTAAAAATCTGATGAAGCCAAATTAGTCTATATTTTCCCCTTAGGTTGCTTTTGGTTTTGGTGTCCTATTTAAGGATCCATTGCTTGATCTAAGTTTACAGACATTAATACTGATGTTTTATACTTAGAGTTATATAATAATAATCTCATACCTTTGATTCATTTTGAATTTTTGCATATACTGTGATAAAAGATTACATCTTCTTTCATTTACATGTGGATATCCAATTGGCTACAAACTGTAACTTGAAAAAAAAAACAGTTCTTTTTCATTGAATTATCGGGGCTTACTTTTCGAAAAAAAATTTAATTGAAGTTTGGTTGACATATGTTATTTTCAGAGGTATAACATAGTGATTGGCTAATCTATACATTACCATATGCTACCACAGATGTAGCTATTATCAGTCACCATTCAACATTATTACAATACCAGGGACTGTGTTCCCTGTGCTGTCATTTTCATCCCCGTAACTTATTCATTCCATATCTGGAAGCCTATGCTTCTCACTCCCTTAGACCCATTTTGGCCATGTTCTCTCTTTTCCCTATGGCAGCCACAAGTTTGGTCTTTATAGATCTGTTTCTGCTCATTGTTTGTTTACTCATTTCGATTTTCTTTTAGATTTTACCTATAGGTGAAATTATAGTATTTGGCTTTCTCTGATTTATTTCACTGAATATAATATTATCTATGTTCATCCATGTTGTTGTAAATGGCAAGATCTCATTATTTTTTATAACTGAGTAATATTCCATTGTATGCATGTATGTAGGTATATATACCACATTTTTATGCACTCATCATTAGATACTTGTGTTGCTTCCATATCTTGGCTATTATAAGTAATGTTGCAGTAAACATAGGAATGTGTATATGTTTTAGGAGCCAGAAATGAAATTACTGGATTATATGGTATTTATATTTTTAGTTTTCTGAGGAACCTCCATATTGTTTTTTCACAGTAACTATACCAATTTACACTCCCCAGGACAGTGCACAAAGGGTTTCTTTCTTTTTTTTTTTTTAAAGATTTTATTTTTATTTTTTTTATTTTTTAATTTTTATCTACTTATGATAGGCACACAGTGAGAGAGAGAGAGGCAGAGACACAGGCAGAGGGAGAAGCAGGCTCCATGCACCAGGAGCCCGACGTGGGATTCGATCCTGGGTCTCCAGGATCGCGCCCTGGGCCAAAGGCAGGCGCTAAACCGCTACGCCACCCAGGGATCCCCAAAGGGTTTCTTTTTATGTATCTCTTCACCAACTCTTGTTATTTCTTGTCTTTTTGATACTAGTTATTCCAAAAGGTGTAAAGTAATACTTTATTGTGGTTTTGATCTGCATTTCCTTAATAATGAGTAATATTGAGCATCTTTTCATTTGTGTATTGGCTATCTGTATGTGTTCTTTGGAAAGATGTCTATTTAGGTACTCTGTCCATTTTTAAATTAGATCATTTGTTTCTTTGTGTGTGGGTGTTGGTGTATGTGTTTGCATTGTATAAGTTCTCCATATATTTTGAATACTAACCCCTTTGGCTATTTTGGATACTTCCCCTTATGGGAAATATAATTTGTGAATATCTTCTCCCATTCAGTAGATAGCCTTTTCATTTTATTGGCTTCCTTCACTGTATAAAAGCTTTTTTTAGTTTGGTGTGGTTCCAGTAGTTTATTTTTGCTTTTTTCCCCTTGCTCAGAAGACACATCTAGGAAATTTGTTGATAAGACTAATGTCAAAGAGATTATGACCTATGTTTTCTGCTTGATTTTTATGGTTTCAAGTCTCACATTTAGGTATTTAATACATTTTGAGTTTATTTTTATATATGTTGCAAGAAAGTGGCTTAGTTTCATTTAGTTTTCCTACAATCACTTATTAAAGAGATTGTCTTTTCCTTGTTGTATATTCTTGCCTCTTTTGTTAGAGATTAATTAACCATATAAGTGACGGTTTCTCTCTGGGCTCTCTATTCTGTTCTCTTTATGTATCTATTTTTATGCCAGTGCCATACTGTTTTAATGACTACAGTTTTGTGAAGTATCTCAGAATCTGGGATTGTTATATCTCCAGCTTTGTTCTTTCTTAAGATTGCTTTGGCTATACAGAGTCCTTTGTAGTTCCATACAAATTTTAAGTTATTTATTATAGTCCTTTGAAAAATGCTGTTGGTATTTTGATAGGGATTGTATCAAATCTGTAGATTGTTTTAGGTAGTATGGGCATTTTAACAACATTAATTCTTCTAATCCACAAGTATGAAATATCTTTCCATTTGTGTCATCATCACTTGCTTTCATCAGTGTCTTATTATTTTCAAAGTACAGGTATTTCATCTTCTTGGTTAAGTTTATTCCTAGATATTTTATTCTTTTTGGTTCAGTTGTAAATGAAATTATTTTTTAATGATTTTATTTATTGATTCATGAGAGACAGACTCAAGCAGAGACACGGGGAGGGGGAAAAGGAGGCTCCCTGTGGGGAAGCTGATGTGGGACTCGATCCTAGGCCCCCAGGATCATGCCCTGAGCTGAAGGCAAGATTCTCAACCACATCCAGGCATCCCAATGAAATTATTTTCTTAATTTCTCTTTCTCTCACCTTATCATTATTAGATAATATACAACAGATTTATGCATATTAATTGTGTATTGTGCAACTTTATTGAGTTATTACTTCTAAAAGTGTTTTGGGTTTTCCATATACTGTATCATGTCATTTACAAAATAGTGAAAGTTTTATTTCTTCCTTGTCAATTTGGGTGCTTTTTATTTCTTTTTGTTGTCTGATTGCTGCAACTAGGACTTCCAGTAGTGTGTTGAATAAAAGTGGCAAGAATGGATATCCTTCTCTTGTCCCTGATTTTAGTGGGAAAGCTCTGTTTTTCAACAGTGAGTATGATGTTAGTTGTGGGTTTAATAAATATAGCCTTTATTATGTAGAGATATATTTCCTCTAGGCCCACTTTGTTGATATTGTTTATTATGAATGGATATCATACTTTGTCTACTGCTTTTTCTGCATCTATTGAGGTAATTAAATGATTTTTATCCTAAATGTTATTGATGTCTTTTACATTTGTTGATTTGCAAATATTGAACCATCCTTGCATTCCTTTGCACTTGATCTTGGTGGATGAACCTTCTAATGTACTGTTTTTTTGTTTTTTTTTTAATTTTATTTTTTTTAAGATTTATTTATTTATTTATGATAGACATAGAGAGAGGCAGAGACAAAGGAGGAGGGAGAAGCAGGCTCCATGCTAGGAGCCTGACGTGGGACTCGATCCCGGGACTCCAGGATCGCGCCCTGGGCCAAAGGCAGGCGCCAAACCACTGAGCCACCCAGGGATCCCCTAATGTACTGTTAAATGAAGTTTGCTAATATTTTGTTGAGGATTTTTGCATCTACATTCATCTGATATTTTAATCTATAGTTCTGTGTGTGTGTGTGTGTGTGTGTGTGTGTGTATGTGTGTGTTTGGTTTAAGTACCAGGGTGAAACTAACTTCATAGAATGAATTTTTAAGTTTTCCTGCTCCTTACATTTTTTGGAAGAGTTGAGGAGAATGGATATTAATTCTTCCTTAAATATTTGGTTGAATTTACTTGTGAACTCATTGAGTTCTGGGCTGTGTTTGTTCAGAGTTTTTTGATCAATGATTCAATTTTGTTACAAGTAATTCATCTGATTAGATTTTCTCTTTGTTTCAGATTTAGTTTGGGAAGATTGTGTATTTCATCTAGGTTGTCTAACATGTTAGCATATAATTTTTTGTAGTAGTTTCTGTAATGCTTTTATTTCTTTATGTCTCTTCTTTATTTTCTGACTTTATTTGGGTCTTCTCTTTTTCTTGATGGGTCTGGCTACAGATTTTCCAATTTTATTTATCTTTCCAAAGAATTAACTTTTGTTTTCATTGATCATTTCTTTTTTGGTTTTTATCTCATTTATTTTCACTCTGATCTTTATTATTTCTTTCTTTTTGCTTACTTTGGTCTCTGCTCTTTTTTAGTTCTGTTAGGCATAAGGTTAGATAGTTTAGGATTTTTCTTATTCCTTGAGGTAGGCCTGTATTGCTACAAATTTTCCTCTTCAAACTGCTTTTGCTGTGTTCTGAAGACTTGGGACTGTTGTGTTTTCGTTTTCATTTGTCTCCATGTATTTCATTATTTTCTATTTGATTTCTTGGTTGACTCATTTGGTTTTTAGTATCATGTTTAACTTCTACATGCTTGTTTTTTTTCCTGATTTTCCCTATAATTGACTTATAATTCCATACCACTGTGGTCAGAAAAGATGCTTGATATGATTTAAGCATTGTTAAATTTATTGAGACTTGTTTTGTAGCTTAACATGTCATGTATCTTAGGGAATGTTCCATGTGCATTTGAAAAAAATGTTTTCAAATAGGATCTTCTGTATAAACTCTTAAGTTTACTTGGTCAAATGTGTCATTCAAAGACCCTATTTCCTTATTGATTTTCTACCTGGATGATTTATACATATATGTAAGTGGGATGTAAGTAATAATACAGTACTATTGTTGTATCTCCTTCACTTTCTCCCTTTATTTCTGTTAGTGTTTACTTTATATATTTAGGTGCTCCTAAGTTGGGTACATAGATACATACAATTTTTATATCATTTTGTCAGATTGACCCCTTTATCATTATATAATGCCCTTTTTGTTTATTGTTTTTGTCCTTGTTTAGTGTCCATATATTGTCTGATGTAAATATTGCTATGCTTCAATACCATGCCTACTTCTTTCTTGTTATTCTTACTGTTGTCTCTATCTTTTGTTTTGCAGAATCTGTTCAGTTAGGCTTCAGTTCTCTAGGAGGCATTGCTCTATAAGTAATGTAGATATGGTATATACCTGGAGTTGTGTGTTTAGGGTCTTCCTACAACTCCATCTTGGACTGTGGCCCCACCCTTATCAAAATTAGTTTACCATAAATACATAGGTTAATTAACCTACTTACAGTTTAATTCTAGCCATCTATATATCTATTCCTATGTCAGTACCAGATAACCTTAATTGTTGTAGATTTATAGGAAGTTTTGAAATTGAGAGTGATGAATCTTCAGACTTTATTCTTCCTTTTCAAGATTCTCTTATTTAGTCCCTTGCATTTCCACATGAATTTTTGTATGTTTCTAAAAAAAAAAAAAAAAAAAAAGTAGCTAGGATTTTGATAAGATTCTGTTGAATCTGTACATGAATTGGAGGTATATTGCCATTTTGGTAAGTCTTCTATATGTATATGGGATATGTTTTCATTTATTTAGGTCTTCTTTCAAATATATTTTGAATATATATATTCCTTTCAAAAATTCCTTTCAAAATACTCCTCTCAAAAATATTTTGCAGTTTCAGTACATAAGTAAGTCTTGAATTTCTCTGGTTAAATTTATACCTTAGTGTTTTATTCTCTTTGATACTAGTACAAGTAGAATTGCTTTTTCAGTACCAGGTGTATATAAATACATTTTTTGCATTATTTTGTATCCTACAAACTTGCTGAACTTTTCTGTTAGCTATAGTAGTTTTCTTGTGGATTCTTTGGGATTTTCTCTATAAAATTATGGCACTTGTAAGTAGAGATGGAATATTTTCTTTCTAATCATGACGTCTTTTATTTGTTTTCCTTTTCAAATTTCCCAGGCTAGAACCTTCAGTACAATGTAGACTAAAAGCAGTGAAAGCAAACATCTTTGTCTAGTCCCTCTAACATGATCTTAGAGTGGAAGCATTCACTCTTTAATCTGATATTAGCTATCAGAGGTTTTTATTCATCCATTCATTTGTAGTAGTAGTAGTAGTAGTAGTAGAAGTAGTAGTAATAAAAGAAGAAGAAATCTCTTACTATGTTGAGGGAGTGTTTTTGTATTCCTATTTTGGTAAGTATTTTTATCCTAAAGATATATTGTGTTTTGTAAAAATGCTTTTTCTCTATGCATGTGATCATATGGAATGTGTCCTTTATTAATATGGTATATTACATTGATGGATTTTATATTTATAAAATAGACTTGCATTTCTAGTATAAAGCCTCATTGGAATGTGATGTAATTTTTTTATATGTTGGTGAAAAGAGTTGGCTAGAATGGTATTGAAGATTATTTATCTTTATTTGTTGGAGGAAAGGTGTTGGTCTATAGTTTTCTTGTGTTCTCTTGCTTTGGCTTTGGTATTTGAGTAATATTGGTCTCATAGAATGAATTGTGAAATATTACCTCATCTTTTGCTTTTTGCACACAGATGTGTATAGCTCCTTTATTTATAATGGCTCAGAATTAGAGATAACCAATTTTTTTTCAATAGTTGAATGGATAAACATTCTGTGGTACACTCATATGGTGGAATATTATAAAAGGAAATGAGGTATCAAGTCATGAAAAGGCATGGGGGGACACTTAAGTGCATATTAAATTTAAGAAGCCAGACTGAAAAAGACTATATGCTCTCCATTCTAATTATATGACATTGTGAGGGAGGAAAAACTATGAAGATGGTAAAAAGATCACCAGTTGTCAAATTTCAGGGATGGAAGAATAAATATGAGAGAATATTAGAGTAGCAAAACTATTCTGTGTTATACTATAATGGTGGATCCATGGCATTGTGTTTGTCAAAACTCATAGATCTGTATGACACAAACTGTGAACCTCAACATGTACTATAGACCATAATTAGTAATAATAAATTGATATTGGTTCATCACCTGTAGCAAATCCAGTACACTAATGCAAGATGTTAGAAATAGAATAGTAAGAGATATTCTCTTTCTGCTCACTTGTTTGGTAAATCAAACAGTTTTAAAAAGAAAGTTGATTGATTTATATATATTACAGTCTAGTTCATATTAAAATCAACTGAATCATAGTAGCAGAAAAAAATTGTGCCTATAGATTTCCATTCTCTCTTCCATCTTTTTGTTATTATGTATGAATAGGATAATATATTCATTACTGGTAAGCCCATCAACACAGATTTGTAATCATTACTTTATCTAGTTGTTTTAACCATATGGGAGAAAAAATGCATTACAAATAAATATAACATTTATACTGTCTTATATATTCACCTACATAGTTGCTTTTATCAACATTATTTTCTGTGTTCATTCAAGTTAGTAGGCAGTTATTGCATGAAGTGAATTCACTTCCATCTGAAGGAGTTATTGTGCCCAAATTCAAGAAACCATCTTAGCAGTATAATAAAACCAGTTCTCAGTATTTTTGCCACAAATTACAGAGGAATTCTCCCGTGTCAATAAACTCTACCTTTTATTTTACTTTCCTATATCCAAAACTTTCAAGGTACTCATATACATTTAATTCTTAGGATTTCTGGTTTATATTAGCTAGATATTTCAGTTATTTGGGGACATATGCTGTTTCTTCTTATTATGTAAGAAATACTATGCATTTCTTTACTTAGATTATGCTGTTATATAAACCTTATTATTATAAATCTATTGATGGGAATAAGGAAGGCACAAGCAGATCATGAGAACAAGCACCATCATCTTAGGAAAGGGTATGATTTGAGAAATTTAAAATGTCTTCCTGTGAGCAAAGACTTTTCTGCTTTATCGGGAAAAGAAAATTTCTTTTGTTAGCCTGAAAAATTTAGGAGGATCTGAACACTCAACATTCTTAGGCTTAATTACCCAGGTGTGTAATACCAAGTTTGGGGATTAACTTATTTTTCTATCAAGCTCTCATGTGGATATATGAGTATCTTAGGGTGAGTGTTTAGGCTTCCGTGCAATTCACTTAAACTCAAAAGCAAATTCTGTGCTTGATTTTCAACATGTGGCTCCCCATTGCTGTGAAAGGTTCTGTTTAAAACTGCTATTGATGCCCTTCACTTTTGGGACCACAGATCAAAGCAACTATTTATCGTTTCCTTTTTCTTTTGTCCAAAGCTGCCAGAATCATCAAAAGGAGTCAAGTCACTTCTGGTACACACTGGGGTATTTTGGGCTTCCTGGAAAGCTGAGCATGAAGAAAATTTAAGAACTATTACTTTCCTGGGAGTTTTGACCTCAGGCAATGCAACTAAAGCAGGAAGGTCCAGAGTGGAGTGAGAAGATGATGAGTTTTTGGTGAAGACACTACTTCATAAGCTATAAAGAGACAAAACAGTTTGCTAGCCTTTCAGGAAATCTTGGACAGGTGGTACATAAACCATATTTCAGAACAAATAACAAGAGAGATAAATAAAAATAAAATGAATATATCTTCCATATATTACTTGCCTCTTGTTGCCCAAAGATCAATATTTATTCCATGGAAATTCAACAACTTTGTACTTTCAGGTTGTACCAACTAGCTCTTTTAGCACAATTGCTCATTACCAATATTTGTCTTCAAACAGTTGTTCATATCTCAAATGTGGAGATTTGTGAATGGTAATATGCAGGTTTAGTGTACAACAGATAGTTATCAATATAAGTGTTTATACTATATACTTAGCATATCATTTATAATATTATATACTTCCACAAACATATACACACACTGGATATATTATATTATAACTTTTTATATATGTACTTAATGTATGTATATGAAGACATATGTATTAACCCTGGCTAAAAAATATGCCATATACACTTAGATACCATTAAAATAAAAATTTAAACTTCACTTAGATATTCAAGGACCTCCAAGACACAATACTATTTCACCTAGTTTTAAGTGAACTATGTCACATAAGTAAAATATTTGTTGTGGATATTTCTACAGACACACTTTCATGTATTAAGGATGCTATCCATTCTGGTTTGTTAATTTTTAGTATGTATATGGTGGAATTTTATCATATGCTTTTACCATATCAATTTAATTTTGTCACATGCTTTTTACCATATTGATGAACATTATGAATTTAGTTCCTGACATTTTGTTCAGCAATTTTATGTCTAATTACATGACATTTATTATTATTCTTAAAAGTAAGTACAAATTTAAAAAACAAAAGTATATTTTTGATTTGTGCTATCCTTTTCAAGTTTTGATATCAAAGTTATTCTAACATTATAAAAAAGTTGAACAATTCCTTTTTTACATATTCAGAAATATTAAGTTGGTAAACTTGGAAAAAAATATTCTGTACATATTTAGCAAAATGCAATGAAAATTCAGAACTATGGAATTAAAGATTTTTTCCACCTGAATAAAATGTTCTATCTGTAAGCTATAGCTACTATCAGCAAAGACTAAAGCCCTTCAGTTTTGATTGGAGAAATTGAAGGATTATGAATTTATTTTCACTTAGATACTTGTCTACAAGGCATTATTTATGATTTTTAATGTTAGAAAATTTTTTGATGGGCTTTCTTTGCTAATAGCTCTTTCTCTACCCAATTAAGGCATTTTAACAGTACAGTATTAGGATTGGAGAGGTGGATATCTATGTAAATAACTATACTGTTTCTCTTATTGATCATTTTAATAAGAAATATCACTATGACTAGTTTTATTTATCCACTAGAGTGTATGGTTTTTAATATTTAAGTAGCAGTGAATTTCATGCAGTGTTACATGTTCTAAAGTCTGTGACAGTCTTGTGAATTACAGTATGTTAGATTATCAGCATACAATAGTATACTCTGAGTGTAATTAATATGGTAAAACTAGTTTATTTTTGGTTTCTTTATTAGTAAATTTTAAATTAATGTTGCTGATCCAGGGGATAGTATGTAAATAAAAAATTCTAAACCTATTCTAAAAACTCTTAAAAACTTCCTGCAACACCAAAAGATTCAGAGCTATTTGGCAGGTGCTGAAGATGGGTAAGAATATTAACTTAAAAATAACAAATTAACTTACAAATGCAAATAAATTAACTTACAAAACAAATAAATAGCTTATCTTCCTACAAGTTAAACCAATGAGTATATTCAGTTTTAAGTTTTTTTTAAGATTTTATTTATTAAAAAAAAAAGATTTTATTTATTTATTCATGAGAGAGACAGAGAGGCAGGCAAAGCCATAGGCAGAGGGAGAAGCAGGCTCTTCATAGGGAGCCTGATGTGGGACTTGATCCCCAAACTGGGATCACACTCTGAGCCAAAGGCAGGCACTTAAACACTGATCTACCAAGCATCCCAGTTTTAAGTGGTCTTAATATAAATGACTTACTGAAATAAACTAGTCCCTCAGTTACCTGAAATTTTCAGCAAAATCTCATACATTTCAATGAGCCAATGAAGAGTACATTCGCACCAAGGATTCCCACATTTGTACTACTGGCTTATAATTGATGTGAGAAACTGAAGCAAGTGGGCTCGTTATCACTGCTGCTTCACTAGAATTTAAAATTCTAGTGACTAGTTCTGGTCTCAACCATTCCCTTGTTGTGGGGATGGAATCTGAGTTTCTTTGTGAGAGCCAGAAATCACTTGGACATATAGACCTACAGGAGACAAGGAAAGAAATGAATAGAACGAGGATTGGAGGGCAGAGGTGTGTGTACAGGTGTAGTAGCATGCTTGTGTATGTGACAGGCAGGTGTGAATGTATGTCCCTGTTCAGAGGGATTAAGACTGGTAATAACTGAGCAGTTCAGAATTTCCACAAAGTTTTCTTTGCAGCATTTGGTCATATCAGGATGTATTTCAGGACATGGAGTGTTCTACCCATACTTAATACATACGTATTTAATTTCTTAATGCACTAGATCCCAGCTAAGGAATAACTAGCTAATTAAATTGTTTTCTGTTTGAATTGGTTACAATAGCTTGAGGTTATCTCTAGTGTGTGCACCTTTAGAGCTCTCTTGGCAAATTTGGGTTCTATGTCTTTAGCTAAGACAACTTCCATTAGGATACACTTATTTGAAAACCTTAATTTTGTGCTCGCTTCAGCAGCACATATACTGAAAACCTTAATTTCAGCATAAGGTACTTTTAAAAAATCATATTTCAAAGATTCCTTCTGTAAGTATCCAATCTTCCAATATTAAGATGGTAGTATAGATTTAAATTATAATCTTAATTTTAGGGGAAGTATTTGGTTATAAACAGGACTTTATTTTAAATGACCATATTCTGAGGGCCACCTGGATGGCTCAGTCGGTTAAGTGTCAGGTCATGATCTCAGGGTCCTGGAATCCAACCCTGCATTAGGCTTCTAGCTCTGTGGGAGTCTGCTTGTCCCTCTCCCCCTCCCTCTGCTGTTCCTGTTCATGTTCCGTCTCTCTCTCAAATAATAGAATATTTTTAAAATGACCATGTTTTGAATATTGTTTTCTCATTTAAAATAGCAGCTAGTATTTAGGGAGAATTTTGTTACTTATGATTTAGGTCATTTCAGATTGTAGCCCTTTTAAAACAATAGTTCAAAAACAATTTAAAAATAATCAGCTTTAAGCAAATTCAGCTATGCCAACTGCTTACCAGGTCTCTGAATTTGGGCAAGTATTTCACTTTTCTGAGTCTCATTTCCTTATGTAAAATAGAAATAATACTTTATGGTTGTATTATAGAAGATGTTACTAGAAAAATGGTAAATAGAACTATTTTTTTGTGTGTGCAAATAGAGACATATAGTCTTCTGGTACTCAATAAGCAACTTGATACAATTTGCAATATTTGAATAGATAAGCTTAACCTTAAGAACTTGGGATGTATCTTGATTTTGATGCATCTTAAGTTAGAATCTATATAGGCTATCATTGGTTTTAGGATCATTTCTCAGCATTTTCATTAAAGAGAGTATGGCCAAACATTGCCAGTATTTAGACAACCAGATATTTCATACTTTTTCTCGCCCATTTCCCAAGCAAATTCTATGTGTGGCTTTGTTCGGAGCATTTTTTATTACTTCTTAAAATTAAGACCTACTGATTAAAGAGACACTTAGTAAATCACATTCATTCTGAAATAATGTTTCACAAATAAAAGCACTGTCACTTAAGTAATGATTCATGCTAATGATATATCTGCCATAGCTGTGACTTCATTTCCTTCCGTTTTCTTTATCATTCTCCAAAATTTCATCTTCATTGAATTTGGATTTGTTTATAAGTCAGGCATTTGTAGTATTTCGTTCTTAGAATAGTGCTCACTGAGATGTGATACGTTTCAAGTCAGTTAGCTAAAGTTTAATGCATATTTATTATTTTTCAATTTTAGCTCACCAAACAATAGGTGCAAAGAAGCAATGCTCCTGCTGTTTAGGCTCAGACAATAGGAGTAGATATCCCTATTTCTTCAATTAATTCACTCTGCCTTTACTCATACATATCTTCTGATGCATTGGTGTGATAATTTTGACTTTATTCCTCATTTCAGTTTGAGTGTGGATCTTTTGTTGTTGTTTTTCTTTTTAATTTTATTTTAATTTTTTAACATTGCTAATACTTATTTTAGATGATTGATTTCTGTGATTTATTAATATGATAATTAAAATAAATTATTCCTACTTAAATTCTTCTTGATAATAATATATATATATTATATATAAACTATAAATATATAAATAGTAGTAGTTCTTAATAGTATTTTGGTAGAGTTGTTTTTCACAAATTAAGAATAATGAAGGGCAGGAACACAAGGGAATTGAATCTTGATTAGCTTATCCATCATATCCTGTGTATAAATCTTTCATGGTTTTCCAAATGCTGTAGGATAAACACAAATTCTATTACATGGCCCCCAAATCCTGAACCAGTCATCATAGTCATTATTAACTTTTCCAGCCTTAATTGCATGGCAATCCTAGTGGCTTTCTGTATTCTCTTATTTCCCTGTTCCTTCCCACTATAAGGTATGTGCAAATATGTTTTCTGTGCCTGAAACTCTCCATACCACACCCCAGCTTGTAATTCTTACCTAACTTTCAGATTTTGGTCAAATTTTAGAATTTCCCAGTGATATACTATCTCATCTCCCTCAGAGGTCAAATTGCTTAATAATAATATCGACTTTTATTTTACAGCACTGTATTCCAAAATTTCTTTCTACACGATTAACACAGTTATAATTTTACATCAGGTGATTTTTTTATTAGTATTTATATTTACTATTTGATTATAAGCTTATTTTGTTAAACAGATGTATGAGTAGATGAATGAAACTAATTTATACCTTTAAGAGATCAAGTACAGTGCTGGTGTGAACAAACAATATCTCTTTTACCCAAACAGATTAATGAGACCACTCCTGTTTTATTATAGTGTTGTATATGTGACAAGTAAACTTGGTTGTTTCCATGTTTCTACCCAGTTCTAAAACTCTATATTGGTTGGTAAATGTCTGTAAGTGTCAACCTATTCAATTTTTAAAAAATATATTAAAATTAAATTGTGAAATAATTTAGAAGTTATTTGGACCAAAGACTGTAAGCTAAACTCTCTTTACCTGAATAATAATTGTTTTCATGTAAGCATTGGGTTTCTCTTAGCTTTCATGAGTTTCAGAATCCTATTTCCCAAAGATGACTGAAAATAATCTGTTGATGTTCTCAAATATCTTAATTCTATAATTCCCAAACCAAAAATTTATTTCTTTTAGTCCTCTTAATATTTATTGCTTTTCTTCATTTCCCTGCTTTATATCTTGACTGATAATGCTGCAGAGTTGTCCTTCTCCATTTTATCTGAACTACTATAAAAACCTTGTAACAAATTAGTGCTGAGTGCCACCCCCCCAACATATAGCTACTGAAAGATATAACATGTTCTCATCAATAAGTGGGTTACTAAAGCAATGATTTATAATAAGGGATGCCTCATTAGGATGGGAAGGAACGTATCAGAATACTTACACATGGGAGTTTCATATAACTAAAGTCCCATTTTTATATTCAGAAACATCTGTTAGATTCAAGGAGCAATGAACTTAACATACAATAACTTAAATAGGAATTTTTATTTTGTTTTTAACATAAGAATCTTGGAGGAGGGCTGCTATAGACAATGCAAGGCTATTAGGTGTCAGCAATTTTCTTGGAAATTATGGACACACAGTGGTTATACCACTTCAGAAATTATCTCATTATTTGAGACAGGTAAAATGGAGTGTGGGGGGGAAGCAGTAAGAGTATATATCTTTTTTAAAGTATTGCCTCCCAGAAGTCTTAGGAAGAGTGATATTTATGCTTATTGGTCTGAAATGTCACATGACCACCCCTGGTCTCAGAATAGAAAAGTTAAATGGGTATTATTTTATCTACTATTATGAAGATAGGAAAAGGTGATTGGAAATAGGAATTGAGTTGGCCAATTTCTGGTGTCCTTCATGTCAATTTACAACCCTATAGATGTTCCTCATCTATATTGAGAATCACTGTGTAATGGTTTTTGCTTCACTCCTTATACTCAACAATTCATTTTTCTCATTACAAAAAAGTTCCCTTTCCTTAAAATAATGATAATTTACAGTCTACCTAAAATATATTGTACCCTTGTTTTCAGTGTAGCAATAATTTAGAATGCTGTGATGTTATTGGCACAATGATATATTAGACTCAAAGGTGTACCATTTAAAAACTTTATTTTAATTCCATTATAGTTAACATATAGAGTTATAGTAGTTTCAGGTATACAGTAAAATGATTCAACATTATCCAGTGCTCATCATGATAAGTATACTCTTTAATCCCCATCATCTGTTTCACCAATTCCCCCCACCCAATTCTTCTCTATAACCATTAGTTTACTCTCTATAGTTAAGAGACTATTTCTTGGTTTTTCTCTCTTTTTTCCCTTTGCTGATTTATTTTTCCCCCTTAATTTCTATATATAAGTGAAATCTTACAGTACTTGTATTTCTCTGATATATTTCACTCATCATTATACTCTGGCTCTATTAGTGTCATTGCAAATGGTAGGATTTCATTCGTAACTGAATAATATTCCATTGTGTATGTGTATGTACACACACACACTACTTCTTTATCCATTCATCTATCAATGGAAAGTTGGGCTGCTTCCATAATTTGGGTATTATAAATAATGCTGCTATCAACAAAGGGTGCATGTGATTCCTATGAATTAGCATTTTTGTATTTTTGGGGGTAAATACCTAGTAGGGTGATTTCTGTATCATAGAGTGAGTCTATTTTAGATTTTTGAGGAAACTCCATACTGTTTTCCACAGTGGCTGCACCAGTTTGCATTCCTACCAACAGTGCCAGAGGGTTCCTTTCTACATTCTTATCAACACTTCATATTTCTAGTGCTTTTTAATTTTAAGCCATTTGGGCCAGTGTGAAATGATATGTCATTGTAGTTTTGATTTGGATTTCCCTGATAATGAGTGATGTTGAGTATATTTTCATGTGTCTGTTTGCCATCTGGATGTCTTTGGAGAAATGTCCATTCATGTCTTCATCTTACTATGTAATTGGATAATTTGATTTTTGGGAGTTGAGTTATATCAATTCTTTATATATTATATTTGGGATACTAATCCTTTATTGGATATGGGATTTGCAAATATCTTCTCCTATTCAGTAGATTGCCTTTTAGTTCTGTTGATTATTTCCTTCACTGTGCAGAGCTTTTTATTTTGATGTAGTCCCAATAGTTTGTTTTCCTTTTATTTCCCTGACTCAGGAGACTTATCTAGAAAAAAATGGTCCTATGGCCAGTATCAGAGAAATCACTGCCTATGTTCTCTTCCAGGATTTTTGTGGCTTTAGGTCTTATATTTAGGTCCTTAGTCCATTTCAGTTTATTTTTATGTATGGTGAAAGAAAGTGGTTCAGTTTCATTCTTTTGCATGTTGCTGTCCAGTTTTCCAGGCAGGATTTATTGAAGAGACTTTTTCCCATTGCGTATTCTTGACTCTTCTGCTGAAGATTAATGGATCAAATAAATGTAGGTTTACTTTGGTTGCTCTGTTCTGTTCCTCCACTCATTACCATATTGTTTTAATCATTATAGCTTTGTAATATAACTTCAAGTCTGGAATTGTGATACCTCCAGTTCTATTTTTTTTTTCTTCTTCTTTTTATTAGGATCGCTTTCACTATTCAAGGTCTTTTGTGGTTCCATATAAATTTTAGGATTTTTTTTAGTTCTATGAAAAATGCTGTTGTTATTTTGAAAGGGATTGCATTAAATGCGTAGACTGCTTTGGGTAATAGTATTTGTTCTTCCAATAAATGAGCATAAAATTTCTAATTCTTTCTGTTCAATTTCTCTCATTGGTGTTTTATAGTTTTCAGGGTACAGGTCTTTACTCTTTGTGTTTATTTCTAGGTATTTTATTATTTTTGGTACAATTTTAAACAGGATTGCTTTCTTAATTTATCTTTGTGCTGCATCATTATTTAGTGTATCAAAATGCAACAGATTTGTGTATATTGATTTTGTATCCTATGCCTTTACTGAATTAATTTATCAGTTCTTTGGTGGAGTCTTTAGGGTTTTCTATATATAGTATCATGGCATCTGCAAATAGTGAAAGCTTTACTTTTTCTTACCAATTTGGATGCCTTTCTTTTTCTTTTGTTGTGTGATTATTTTGGCTAGGACTTCCAGTACTATGTTGAATAAAAGTGGCAAGAACGGACATTCTTGTCATGTTCTTGACCTTAGGGGAAAAGCTCTCAGTTTTTCCACATTTAGTATGGTGTTTGCTATGGGTTTTTCATCGATGGCCTTTATTATGTTGAGGTACAGTTCCTCTAAACCTACTTTGTTGAGGGTTTTTTTTTTTTTTCATTAATGGATGTTGTACTTTGTCAAATGCTTTTTCTGCATCTATTGAAAAGATCATGTGGTTTATGGATGTTATATATCATATTGATTCATTTTTGTCAAACCACCCTTATACCCCAGAAATAAATGCCACTTGACTGTGCTGAATGATTTTTTAAAGTGTATTGTTATATTCAATTAGCTAGTATTTCATTGAGGGTTTTGTGTGGTGTATGTTTTCAGAAGAGATACTGGACTGTAGTTCTCTTTTAGTGTGTGTGGTATTTTTAATCTGGTTTTGGTGTTAGGGTAATGCTGGTCTCATAGAATGAATTTGAAAGTTTTCCTTCCTCTTTTATTTTTTGGAATGTTTTGACAAAAATAGATGTTAACTTCTTTTTAAATGTTTGGTACAATGTACCTATGTAGCTGTCTGGTCCTGAACTTTTCTTTGTTGGGAGTTTTCTGATTACTGATTCAATTTCATTGCTGGTAATATGTCTTCTCAAATTTTCTATTTCTTCCTGCTTCAATTTTGGAAGGTTATATGTTTCGAGGAATGTACCCACTTCTTCTAAGTTGTCCAATTTGTTGGCATATAATTATTCATATTATTCTCTTACAGTTGTTTGTGTTTCTGTGGTGTTGTTTTTTATTTCTCCTCTTTCATTAGTGATTTTTTTCTGAGCACTCTTTCTCTCTTTCTCTCCTTCTCCCCTACCTTCTTTTTTATAAGTCTGCCTAGAGGTTTATAAATTTTGTAGACCTTTCCAAAGAGCCAGCTCCTGGTTTCACAGATTTTTTCTATTTTTTTAAGCTTTTATATCATTTATTTCTGCTCTAAAATTTATTTCTTCTTTCTACTCCTTTGGGATTTTGTTTTTTCTTAGTCTAGCTCCTTTGGGTATAAAGTTAAGTCACTTATTTGAGATTTTTTTTTTTTTTAGAGCTACATCATTTTGAGAATGATTTACTTCATTAAATAAACTTAAGAGGATTAAAAACTATGATCCCACATTTTCACTTTTTAGGGTATGGTTTCTTGTATTACATGGTAAAGCATCAACATAGATGGAGTGAAAGGAATTACACTAACCTCGGCTCTGCCCATGTCATTGAGTTGTGTATGTAAATATCTTCTGTCCTCTGTGCTGCAGGGAAACACATGTTGAAAACTGCTCACTTGTAAGATAAGGTCCAAAGCCACTCATGTGAACCAAAGAAGTTTCTGTAATCTGAACCTTACCAGTCTTTTCAATAACCCTGCTCCTGCAGGACTCAGGCTTTTTACTTACACAATGCACCCTGGTCTTTGTGGTCTTGTTTTCCATTTCAATACTTTTTTTTTTTCCTTCAGTGTCCTAGTATTTGCATAACCTTGTCTAGTCATTTTTAAGAATTTTGAGTCATTCTTAATTGTCACTATTAAAAATGACTCTGAGTCATTCTTAAAAACTCAAGTTAAACTAATTGCTCTCACCAACTTCTTGACCTCTCTAATCTTAGGTAAATTCTTCTCTCCCTCTGGTTCCCAGGGTGCCTTATTCATACTGCTATAAGAGGTTGTAATTGCATTATTTTATGCCTCCCCTCTTTTGTGAAATCTTATAAAAGTTACAAACTGTGCTCTATTAATCCATAAATTTTTAACTACTAACAATTTCTGGCACATAATAGGCACTTAATCATTTATTCATACAAGCAACTCTTATTAAGTTAAAATTGGCAATCTTCATTTTGACAAACCTTTTTATTGTGAAGCTAAATAAAGGATTAACTCTTTAAAATTTTTAAATTAAATTTTAGTGGTTGCCAAAATTTAGATCAGGTAATGGTATGCTCTCATTTAAGAGAATAACACAAACAGTATATAGTACTCTAAACTGTTCTCCTATTCAAGGTACTATAAAAATAACTTCTGCTGAATCATTTGTTGACTCAAGCAGTACTGCTGCCTGGGAGCTGCAAAGTACCCAAGCTATTAGTTGAAAAAAATCTTGGCCATGATTTTGTTACTAATGAGCAATTAGTAAATGTCATCATAGTTAAAACCATCAACTTTCTTGATTATGTTCTTGAAGTTAGACTTGGTTGTAGTATTTCTTTTTTTATGATTTTATTTATTTATTCATGAGAGACCCAGAGAGAGAGGCAGAGACACAGGCAAACGGAGAAGCAGGCTCCATGCAGGGAGCCGGATGTGGGACTCCATCCCAGGACTCCAGGATCATGCCCTGGGCTGAAAGCGGCGCTAAACCACTGAGCCACCCAGGGATCCCCAGTATTTCTTTTTTAACATTTATTCGTTCATGAATCCAGTCAGGATATATTTATTTAATCATTTCAATCCACTAGATAATTGCTGCTCAGTTTGTGGCCCTTACAACAGCAGACCAGAAAGCATCTACTTGGAGCTTCTGAGTAATGCACAATTTGGGAGCTCACCCTAAAATTACTGAAAAAGAATATGCATTATACAAGAAACTCGGATTCTTGCAACTATAGAATGAATAAGGTTTGAGGGTCTAATGTATAATATGGTGACTGTAGTTGATTACCCTGGGTTATGTAATTGAAATTTGTTAAGAGAATAGCACTTTGTTCTCACAGGAAAGAAAGAGAAAGGGTGGGAGGGAGGTGTTAATTAACTAGATTGGGTGAAGCCTTCCACAATGTATATCAAATCATCACAGTGTATATTTTAAGTGTCTTATGATGTTATTCATCAGTTATACCTTGATAAAGCTGAAAGAAAAAGAACTCAAGGAAATTCTTATGCACATTGAGGTTTAACAAACACTGCTTTATTTCACATGCTGGAAATTCAGAGATTATAAAAAAAAAAAAAACCCAACACAGCAATAAAAAGAACCAGTTTCTGACTTTCATGAAACAGCCTAGTTGAGATAATAGCAATCACTACATTGTTAAACACAGAAATAACTACAAGTTGTGATAATAAAGTAAAATAAAAGACAGTAACAGGGAAGTCAATGCAGAGTGGATAGTCTAGACAGTCTTTTCTTCTCTATCATACTAAACCCGAGACCAGACATAGGAAGAAGCAGAAGCCAGGAATTGGGGATAAGAGATTTTCAGGCAAAGGGATCACATGCAAA
Organism: Canis aureus; assembly: GCF_053574225.1. Taxonomy (NCBI): domain Eukaryota; kingdom Metazoa; phylum Chordata; class Mammalia; order Carnivora; family Canidae; genus Canis; species Canis aureus. The sequence goes on along the minus strand of NC_135612.1, from coordinate 17,147,664 downwards.
CATCCCAAGACCAGAAGTTGGCACCCTGATCTGAAAAACAGACAGTATGAGAGGAGCATGAGTGAGAAGGAGTATGTCAACTTTGGATGATTACAGAAAATCTTTATTACTAAGTTTCCAATGAATGTAGTTATTTTAGTGTCAAGAGTTAGCAGATAGCCCAGAAAATCCTGGATATTCATTCTACTTCATGCTCTTTTTGACTTTAACCTTCACACTGAAAGAGTTATGAAGAAAGTGTGTAAAATACTGTTTTTTTTTTTTCCAGCGGGTATTTTCCCTTTTAAATTGCATCTAATGTTTCTTAGTATGCTAGGAAGGAATGGAGACATCTTTTTTCTTAAAATTTAGCTAAAATATATGTAACATAAGCTCTGTGTTCTTAAATTTTAAATGTACTATATGGTATTAACTACAAGCACAATGATAAAGAGCAGATCTAGAACTTTTTCATCTTGAATGACTAAAACTTCATAGCACTTGAATAAATCCCATTGCTATCAACCCCACCAGGATACTGCATTCTACTTTCTGCTTGATAAGTTTGAGAACTTTAAATACCTCATATAAATGGAATCATACAGTATTTGTCCTTCTGTGACTGGCTTACTTAATTTAGCATAATGTTCTCAAAGTTCATTCATGTTGTAGCATATTATTGGATTTTCCTTTGTATATAGCTGAGCAATATTCTATTGCATGTATTTACCATATTTCCTATATCCATTCATTAATCATTTGATGTTTAGTTTGTTACTAACTTTTGGCTATTGTGAATAAATCTTGAATGAATATAGGAGTGTAAGTATTTCTTCAAGAATCTGATTCCAATTATTTTGGATTAATATACAGAAGGGGGGGTTACTAGATGATATGGTAGTTTTATTTTAATTTTTTGGAAGAAGCTCCACAATGGTTTCCATAACAGCTGCAACATTTTACATTTCTACCAGCAGCACACAAAGAATTCCACTCTCTCCCCATTCTTGCTAACATTTGTTGTTTTCTTTTTTGTTTGTTTCTCTTTATTATAATGGTAACCTTCACAAGTGTGAGGTGGAATCTCATTATGGTTTTAATTTGCATTTCCCTGATGGTTAGTAATGTACAACATCTTTATATATACCTGTTTGCCATTTGTATGTCTTTTTTAGAGAAATGCATTCCAATCAATTATTTATTTTAAAAATCATGTTATTTGTCTTTATGCTATTGAATTACACGAGTTCCATATATATTTTTGATACAAACTGCATATCAAATATATGGTTCCATAGGTTGCCTTTTACTCTGTTGGTTACTTATTTACTGTGTAGAAACTTTTAAGTTTGATACAGTCCTACTTGCCTATTTTTGCTTCTATAGTTTTCTAATATGCTTTAAAACTAAGAAGTGGAAGTCTTCAGCTTTTTTTTTTTTTTCCCAAGATTATTTTGGCTATTCAGGGTACTTTTGGCTCCATACGAATTTTATTTTTTTTTCCATTTCTGTAAAAATGCAATTGGGTTTTTGACAGGTATTGCATTGAATATGTAACGTAAATGGGTAGGATGGACATTTTAACAAAAATGCTTCCTCCAATCCATGAATATGGGATGCCTTTCCACTCATTTATGTCTTCTTTTATTTCTTTTAGTAGTGTTGTATAGTATTCATTGTGCGAGTCTTTCATGTTCTTGGGTTTATTACTTAGTGTTCTATTTCCTACCATGCTATTATAAATGGGATTATTTTCTTAATTTCTCTCTCACATAGTTTACTGTTAGTGTATAGAAACACAACTGATTTTTGTGTGTTGATTATATGTCCTGCAACCTTACTGATTTTTTTTTTTAATTCTAAGAGTTTATGTGTATATGTGTGAGAGCTTTAGGGTTTTCTGTATATAGGATCGTGTCATCAGCAAGTAGACATAAATTTAATTTTTGCTTTCTGATTTTGATGCTACTTTTTCCTTTTTATTGTCCAATTGCTCTAGGTAGGAATTCCAGTATGATGCTTGATATAAGTTGCAGTACTGGGCATACTTTCCTTGTTTCTGATCTTTTTACCATTGATTATGTTCACTGTGGGCTATTTTTATACAGCTTTTATTATGTTGAAGTAATTCTTTTCCACTCTCAGTTCTTTTCAGAATTTTTATCATGCAAGACTGTTGATGCTTGTTGAGGTCTTTTTCTTCATTTATTGAAATGATTTAATTTTTATCCTTTATTAGTGTGGCGTGTCATATAGACTGATTTCCATATGTTGAACTACCCTTGGAATCCAGGGGAATAAATCCTGCTTGATGATGATGTTTGATCCTTTTAAATTGCTTTTGAATTTGATTTGCTAGTATTTTATAGAAGGTTTTTGCATCTATGTTCAACAGAGACATTAGACGATAGTTTTTTCTTTTTTTTTTTTTCCTGGTTATGGTATCAAAATAATGCTGGCTTCATAAAATGAGTTTGAGTTTGTTCCTTTCTCTAGTGTTTTTTGGAAAATCTTGAGAGGATTTGTATTACTTCTTGTTTAAATGTTTGGTACAATTTACTAGTGAAGGCACCTAATTCAGGACTTTCTTTCTTGGGAAGTTTTTCATTACTGTCAATCTTTTCACTCTTTAGTGGTCTGTTTAGACTTTCTATTTCTTTATGATTCAGTCTTTACAGATGTGATATTTCTAGGAATGTATCCATCTTTTCTATATTAGTCACTTTTTTGGCATGCAATTGTTCATAATTTTCTCTTATTTTTATTTTTGTGGTAACATAATATTTCCTTTTTTATTTTTGAGTCTACTGTCCTTCCCACCCCCTCCCCAGTCTAGCTAAAGATTTGTTAGTTTACTTGATCTATAAAATAAATAAAAAACAACTCTTAGTTTTATTGATTTTTTTCAATTAATTTCTTTATCGTGCTTATTTCTGCTCTAATCCTTATCACTTCCTTCTTTCTGGTAACTTTGGGTTTAGTTTTTCTTTTTCTGGGATTCTTAATGCATAGAATTAGGTTGTTTATTTCATATGCCTTCTTTTTTAATGTAGGTTTTTAATTCTATGAACTTCCTTTTTAGTGCTGCTTTTGTTACATCTCATAATTTTGGTATGTTATGTTCTAATTTTTTTTGTCTCTAGATATTTACTAATTAAATTCTCTATTGATTTATTCTTTGACTTATTGGTTGTTCATGTTTCACATATTGTTCAGTGTCCACATATTTGTAAATCTTCCAGCTTTCCTTCTATTGGTTTCTAGTTTTGTTCCATTATATTCAGAAGACACTATTTGATATGATTTCAATCTTCTTAACTATGGTAAAATTTGTCTTCTAATCTATTCTGGAGAATATTCTCTCCTATGAGAAGAATATGTATTCTACTGATTTTGGGTAGAGTGCTTTGTATATGTCTATTAGATCCATTTGCTCTGGAGTATTGTTCACATAGACTCTTATTGATCTTCTGTGGGGATGTTTTATTCATTATTGAAAGCAGAGTATTGAAATACTATTATTGCAGTATTTATTTTTCTCTGTAGTTTTTCAGTGTTTGCTTTATATACTTAGGTACTCCGATGTTGCATGCATTTAAATTTATAATTGTTATGTTATCCTGGTGAAATGACCCTTTTACTGTTATATAATGTCCTTCTTTGTCTCTTATGATGGTTTCTGGTTTAAAGTCAGCTTTGTTTGATACAGATAAAAAAGTATCCTGTACTCTTTGGCTACCATTTGCATGAAGTAGCTTTCTTCATCCTTTCACTCTCAGCCTATATATGTTCTAAATCTAGTGAAAGTCTCTTGCAGATATCACATAGTTCTTTTTTTTTTTAATTTAAATTCAATTAGTCAACATATATGGCTGATAGAGAAGGACTCTATAAGTTATGTTTACTGTTTTCTTTCTGTCTTGTAGCTCTTTTGTCCTTGTTTTGCTCTTTTGTTGTCTTCCTTTTTTGTATTGATTTTTTTTTTAAAGATTTTATTTAATCATTCATGAGAGATACACACAGAGAGAGAGAGAGGCAGAGACACAGGCAGAGGGAGAAGCAGGCTCCATGCAGGGAGCCCGATGTAGGAACTGATCCTGGGACTCCAGGATCATGCCCTGGGCCAAAGGCAGGTGCTAAACCGCTGTGCCACCCAGGGATCCCTGTATTGATATTTTGGATGTGACTTTTTAAATAGGTATTTTCTTTATGGTTACCAGCGGGGCTTATAGTAGTCTATTTTAAGGTAATTAAATACTGAAGGTTATCACAGTAACTCTACACTTTTACTTCTTGTCCCCCACACACTGTTTTTGATAGTAACAATTACATCTTTATATTATTTTTTAAAAAATATTTTATTTATTTATTCATGAGAGACACACAGAGAGAGAGGTAGAGACACGGGCAGAGGAAGAAGCAGGCTCCATGCAGGGAGCCCGATGTGGTACTTGATCCTGGGACTCCAGGATCACACCCTGGGCCAAAGGCAGGCGCTAAACCACTGAGCCACCCAGGGATCCCCCGACATCTTTATATTCTATATCATAAACGTGTGTGTGTGGTAATTGATATTTTTACATTTTTATCTTTTAACTTCTCTACCGTAATAAAAAATGATTTATACACCATCATCATAGAATTACAGTATTCTGTATTTGTCTATAAATTTACCTTATTGGACAGCTTTATATTTTCATATACTTTTTGTACTGTTGTTTAATATTTTTTTGTTTTGACTTCAAGGACTCTCTTTGACATTATATGTAAGGCAATCTAATCTTGCCTGGATATGAACTCCCTCAGATTTTGTTTGCTCAGGAAAGCCCCACTCCCCCCACCCCCTGGAAAGTCTTAATCTGTTCTTTATTTTTGCAGCACAGTTTTGCCAGATATAGTATTCTGGGTAAGCAGTATATTTCTTTCAGCACTTTGAACATGTCATCCCATTCCCTTCTGGCATGCAATATTTCTGCAATCCACTTATAGTCTTATGAGGCTGCTCTTGGATTTGAAAAGTCATTTTTTTCTTGTTGCTTTGAAAATTCTTTTTGTCTTTGACTTTTGATAATTTGATTATAATATATTTTAGTGTGGGATATTTTGGATTTTTTTACGATTCCACAGGGCTTCTTGAATCTGGATGTCTATCTCCTTTGCTAGATTTGGAAAGTTATCAGCCACTCTTTTCTCTTTCTTGGACCATAATGGGTATATTTGTCCGATAAGTCAGTTAGGCTTTCTTCACTCTTTTTGTTTTCTTTTTGCTCTTCTGAGTGAATAATTTCAATTTTGTTTTAATCCACAGATACTTTCTTTGCTTGATCAAGTTTGCCATTAAAACTCTCAAGTTAGTTTTTCAGTTTAATGATTGTATTTTTCAGTTCCAGGATTTGTTTGGTCCTTTTAAAAAAATATTTTCTTTTTGCTGAAATTCTAATTTTGGTTGTGTACTATTTTCCTGAACTCATTGAGCCTCTTTATGGCAGTTATCTCATATTTATACCCCCTTTTATGATCGGTTTCTGAAGAATTATTTTGTTCCTTTTTTTAGGGCATTTCCCCATTTCTTCATGTTCCTTGCAATTTTTTTATTGGCATCCACTCATTTGAAAAGAAACATTACCTCTTCCTGTTTATTGAATAATTTTATACGGGGAAAGACCTTCACCTATCACCCCAGGTAGGCATTCTTGGGGTTTCTAAAATTTTTTATGTAAGATTCTCTCCATACTTTTGTGTAGATTTCTAATTGGAGGAGTTTCCTAGATTCATTTTTTCTTTTTTTTCTTTCTTTCTTTTTCTTTCTTTCTTTCTTTCTTTCTTTCTTTCTTTCTTTCTTTCTTTCTTTCTTTCTTTCTTTTCTTTTCTTTTCTTTTTCTTTCTTCTTTCTTTCTTTCTTTCTTTCTTTCTTTCTTTCTTTCTTTCTTTCTTTCTTTTTCTTTCTTTCTTCTTTCTCCTTCCTTCCTTCCTTCCTTCCTTCCTTCCTTCCTTCCTTCCTTCCTTCCTTCCTTCTTTCTTTTTTCTTTTCTTTTCTTTTCTTTTTTTTCTTTCTTTTCTTTTCTTTTCTTTTCTTTTCTTTTCTTTTCTTTTCTTTTTTTTCTTTTCTTTTCTTTTTCTTTTCTTTTCTTTTTCTTTTCTTTTCATTCTTCTCATAATCTTTTTCTTCTGGTATTGCCTTGCTGTATTGGAGAGTCATCTAAAGTAGAAGCATGTTTACTTTTAAACATTTAAACATTTAAACATTTAAAGAAGCTCTTTACTTTTCTCAGCATTGCTTTGGTATCTAGGGTATGCCAGGTCTTATCAATGGTCGGAGACAGGCCAGAAAAAAATCAATCCCTCTGGAAGCCCCTAAAATAGCAGAGCATCTTAGACACCTCTACTCTTCTCTTTCTCTCATGAGGGAGAATAACCAAGTTAAATAAGCCTCTGTTTGTTGTACTCCAGCTTCTCTGGAACTGCAATGAGATGCCCAAATTAGTTTTGTTCTCAGTGATCAAATCAGCATTTAGAAATGCTCAGTGATCAAATCAGCATTTAGAAATGCTGATTTCTGTCCATACTCCAAGATTCAAAAACCATTGACATAAGCAGTCACCCAAGAAGTTGGAACATTGTGCATACACACTCACTATTCTTCTCTTTTTCCCTGAAGGAAAGGCTACTGTACTATTTGGGCTTTATCTGCTGTATCATGTGTACTATAGAACAGCTCAATGCCACCCAGTTTTTTTTGGGGGGGCGGAGTAGCCCCCAGTTATCTAGATTAGGTTGGCTCCCTTCAGTGCTCTAAGACAGGTGAGACAGAAATCAGTCTCATAAGCAGCCTCCACAATGGAAAAAAAAATTTTAAATGTATGTATGGCCCGGTCCTCTTTTTTCTTTAGATAGGGAAAAGCCAGTGGCTAGGAGTTTCCTCCTGATTGTGTGGTCCTGTGCTGGGGGAGGAATTAAGGCGAGAAGATACAATGAATTTTTCTATTAGTTTCAGTGGAAGTTGTTTCATGTTTGCTTGGATGTAGCACTCACAACTAGTTTCTAGATTTATCAAACAAAAAAAATGTTCCATGTATTGTTGAATCAGTGTTTCCATGGGAGAAAGGACAGTCTGAGGCTTCCTATCCTGTCATCTTGATACCATCATTCTGAAATGAGTTTGTACTAACATTCTAAAATTTTGTATTTTCATCTTTTATCATATCTATCTAAATATTATATCAATTTTCTCTCACTTCCAGAAAAGGAGAAATGACTTTGCAATGTATACATTGGGTGATGGGGTGACTCAGTGATGGGCATTGAGGGGGGCACATGATGGGATGAGCACTGGGTGTTATACAATATATTGGCAAATTGAACTCTAATAAAAAAATGTATACATTTTGTGTTTCAGAATATGTTTAGCTATTTTTGATACTTACAGTGAAAAGAACTAACAGAATTGTATCCTTCTGATGAAGTGAAACATGTCAACAGTATTTTTAGAGTAAATGTAATACTAAGTGTGTAGGGATGTCTTTTTTTTATTTTTTGATGTCTTTACATATATACAAATAGAGATCAGAATCATACTTCCGAATACAATTTTATTCCATATTCTTTATTTCTCATATCCCTAAGAAATTTCAAGACAACACAGTAACCTGTAAAGTCTTAAGTTGACATATAAAAAATTGCTACATCCATTCTTTAAGTATCCCCCTTTGAATATGAATATTATAAATATAAGCAATTTGATACTTGCATACTCTTTTTAAAAATATGAAGAAACACTTTATTAATAGTCAAAAATATTATATTGTTCTTTGTTCTCTTATAACTTGTATCTCCATTTTACACTTGCCACAAAATATTATTTCATATATGTATATATATATATTTTACTTGAAATCTTTATTACTTAAACATACTTATCTGAAAATGTATAAACACCCATATTATTCTTTTAAAATTTTCTCTTCACAAGGCTGCAAGAGTTAATTTTCTTTTTCCAGACTGAGTTATAATGATAATTATTGCTACTATATTGTTAATTAAAGCATTCATATCAATAGTGTTTTTGATAAATATAAATAAAAAATTAATATAAATGCACGTATTAAGAAATGGATTCATTTCATATATTATCCATACTTGTTTTATACTTGAATGAGTAGGATTCACCAAGAATTTTATTATTTTTCTAAATATAAACGGAGAACATTTGTTTACATAATAATTGTGTGGATTGGTAGGATTTTTTTTTCATAGCACAGTGACTGAATTCTAAAAATTTCTACAGAAATAAATATTAAATTTCCTATAGAGATTATTTACTATTATTTACCAAAAATTAGATAATCTGTATGTGAAAAATTCTAGTAGGTCCTCCTTCACTTTAATTGAAAGTAAACAATTGGAAGCCAACAGAGCAGCAAAAATATGTAATACTGGATTACTAAAATAATTCAATTTTCCCACCTAACACTTTCCCCTTGAAAGTGTCCCAAGATTTTTTCCATCATGGGCAGTTCTCCCCAATAAGATGAGGCAGAAAATTTTCCTCTGTTGTAAATATATGCAAGGTTTACTTAGAAAAGGAGAATGGTATAGGAGAAATTCATTGACTGGTGATTCCCAGATTAGGATACATATCTACATGGAGTATTAATCCCCTTCCATATGGAAGTGAGCAAAGAGAAAACTAATAGATCCTAAAATCTTCCCATAAACTGTCCCTTGATATAGACCCATGGGAGTTGATACTATAGAACATTTCTATGCTGTTATTAGTCTGGAAAATCTGTATATGCGGACTATACTTTGGTCATTACAAAATAACTCCTATGATATATGCATAAAATGTTTCCATTCAAACACATAATTCAATGTGGAGCTACACAAAAAGAACTGATTACAAAATACTTGCTAAGTAACTGAATTTGTTCATTTTTCAGTAACCTTTTAAACTTTATGCCAGAATACCTCTAACAAAAATGTCAATATGAATTTCGGGTAATTGACCTTGAATCATTCTTTTCAGTAGTACTTAGAGAGTAGAGTCATTGAATTTTCAAGGGTACTTCTGTTTCGTGAAAATTAAACCAGGACACATATAGAATGTCTTTTTTGTTCTGTAGAGGCTTAAATCTAGCTTATATAAAATTTATTCAATAAATATATATTGAGGATCTACTATTCTTGGCTTTGGGATATTGTGAATAAATCAAAGTCACTCTCTAAAAGACCACCACTATATTTTAGCTGTGAAGACAAATAATACAATGACAAAGATAAACCCAATATAATGATAGGTAGTGATAAGTACCATGAAGAAGGAAAAAGAGCAAAGTAAAGGAATAGAAGAGTGAATGAGGAGGGCCTGTCTTACATAGGGTGGTCAGAGATTGCCTCTCTGTGGAGGTGATGTTTTAGTCAGTAGTGCTGAAGCGAAGAAACCACATGCTATAGCACATTTAAATAGGAAGCTTATTTTGGGCTTTGAACTCCACACCATTCATACTTATTAACATTTGTACTTTGGAAAATGCTGCTTTGGGCTAATCATCCATCCCTTTGAAATACTAATCCCGTAAGAGGAGATACAATGCAATTATTTAGATTTTCTGTAAATAAATTGCTATTATACTGCAGACTTATATATGAGATCACATTTAGATGTCCTTAATTGGGATTTTAGCTGTTTTCTAACTCATTTATGACCTCCATTTGCTAGTGGCCAAAGTATTGTGGGGGGGTGAGACAAGGAGATTAACTCACCTTCAAGCCAGTGTGCCTTAGTTACTTACGTTAACTAAGCCAATAACGTTTACATAAATGATGTTTTTGGTCTTTTTAATTTTCAAGTAATGAAGTAACAGCTTCACTTAATCAGTGATCTGCCTGAATGTATAAGATGTGAAGTCATTAAAATATTGTTTTAAAAAAAAGAGGATGGAGGACACAAATCTATTTTATTTGAGTTTTCCAGAGAATTTTCCCAGCTGACCTCTCTTGAGGGGGTATTAAGGTGCAGGTCCCACATAAACATTAGCAACCAGGAACTGATCTGACCTCATACAGATTAATCCATCACAGAAGCCTGTCCATAGAGTCAAAAGACAAGAAGACATCCATTGAATATTAAAAATAGTTTCTTTTGTCTTTACTATTTCTCCCTGCAAATTGATAGAGGATACAATACTAGCCAGTCACAAAATAGTCATGCATACAATTCATCTTCTCACAGATGATTGTGACTTCAAAAGCACAGATTTACATTCTATCAGAAGGGAAAAAGGCAGACATTGGAGAGCAAGCCCTTTATAAGTTAGGAACTTTATAAATTAACTGTACTTTTGATTTAAGAATAAGGGTTCCGGCAACTTAAAATTCCCTTTTCCTCCCTCTGCCTGTTTATTGAGAACATAGTTTCACTTTCTATACCTCAGACACCGCTTTCATTTTCCTGAGTCACTAAGTTATTCCATCATTCAGTGAAGACATTTTATAGAGGGTTTCTCAATCTCCAGGTGCTGGAATAGGTGCTGAGGATGCACTGTTGCACAAAAGGGAGACTGAGACCCTGACTTTTAAGCAGTATTAAAAAAAAGAGGCAAACTCTAAATACTAATGTGATAGAAAGTGGCAGTTGTGGTGAAGATCCTGCAATAGTACGGGGTATTCAAGAAAGGCCTCATGAAAAAAGACTGTAGGCAGACTCGGAGGTAGTTGTGTGAAGATGTAGGGCAGAGCCTCTCAAGTATAAGGAACAGGAGATGCGAAGGTTATTAGATGGGAAAGAGTGTTTATGTTAATAAGGGAGAAAAATCTCTGTGGATGGTGAATAGAGGATTAAGAAAAGAGGAGAGAAAGATGAAATCTAAGAAGCATGTTGAGTCTGAATTGTGTACAGTCTTACAGCCCATGGTAAGGACTTAAAATGTATTGTGATGGAAGCAGGAAACAGTGGCTTCCAGCAGGTGCATGATATATGATTTATGATTTAGAACATTACCATAGCTAGCTGCTAGAATGGGTTATTGTAAACCACATACACAGTAGAGAGAAAGCAGAGAGAAGGATGCTGCAGTAGTCCAAGCAAGAGATCATTGCTTGGACTAGAATTATAATGGAGGTGGTAAGAACGGGTGGGATCCAGGATAAATACTATTTGAAGAATAGATAGTATTCACTGTTGTACAAAATAACAGTTGTGGAGAAACTAAAAAAAAAAAAAGATGACTACCAACATTCTGCCTTCCGCAACTACTTAGATGAATAGTAGCAATGAACTAGTTGTATACTGGTGCCATTTTCTGAGAAAAGAAGGTTTGGACAGTGGAAAGAGGGTTGGATAAACTGTCCCTTTGGCTCTATTAAGTCAGGAGGAGTGTTTGGACCATGGTCTGTGACAACAGGACCTGAAGTAGTGAAAATGGAGAAAACGAAGGACACTTCCTGATATTAGAATCCTATTGATTATAGGAGAACACTGAAAATCTTGTAACAGCAGTTGTGTTGGCTCTCCTGTTTTTGCCACTCACTCCCAAAAGCCTCTTTATGAAGAGGAAATACCTCAGTATATTTTTAATTTTTGGTGTTTTTGAGGATTCTTCCCTCTTTTTTTTTTGTATACAGAAATAACAATAATACTTTACATTAGTTTTTACTCCTGCAAAATGACTTATAGACTAGCTAACACAGTTTTGTTTTCCAGCACTGGCATTTAAAATTTATTATTTTCATTAATAGCTAATGGGGAGATAGATTTATAAAGGACAGAATGTTTAATAAAAGTGGTGCAAGCATGCATCTTTGTCTTGTTAATGAATTTAGAAGGAAAACATTCAATCTTTTACCATTAAGTGTGATATTAGCTCTAGGTTTCAAGGTTCATCAGCCTAAGGGTTTTACTCTCTATTCCTAATTTATTCAGAAAGGGTTTCTCATAGATTTTAGATTCTTTTTTACATATGTTGATAAGATCATGATTTTTTTTTTTTGCTTTTTAATAGAGTATATTACGTTGATTGGTTTTGAGAGTTTAATCAGTTTTGTATTCCTGAGCTAAACCTCTTTATTGTTAAGATAATATTCTTTGCTCTGAAATCGGCTTTGTCTAATGTTTATGTTGCTACTTCAGCATCTTTGGAGTAGTGTTAGAATGGAATGTAATTTTATTCCTTTTTACTTTTAATCTATTTAGTCTTTATACTTAAAATGGGTTTCTTGTATGCAACATATCTTCATTTTTTAATCAAATGTGACAATCTCTGCCTTTTAATTGGGATCTTTAGGTAATTTACACTTAATGTGATGATTGATATAGTTGGGATTAACCTACTAACTTGATATTTAATTGTCCAATCTGTTCTCTGTTACATTTTCTCTTTTATTATCTCTGTTTTTGTCAAGTTCATTGAACTTGGTTTTATACTATTCTTACTTATAAAGGGCTTCATTTTTTTTTGTTTTTTTTGTTTGTTTGTTTCTCTTCTCCTTTTCTCTGAACACTCCAATTACATGCATAGTCAACACAATTAATGTTGTTCAGTGATGCTCTGATTGTTTTGTTTTGCTCAGTCTTGTTTTCTCTTGGTGCTTAATTTTGGTTGATTTGTATTGTTATTTTTTCAAGCTCTCTAATCTTTTTTTTCTGTGGTATGTGATTTGCTAGTAATCTCAGTGTATTTCTCAACTCAAAGTGCATTATGCATTTCTAACTCTTTAATTTTTCATGTCTTATATAATTCTTTTGTTTTTCATGTCTCTACTTAACATGCTCAATTTATTTATACCTTTGCAAATATATAAAACATGTTTCAGTGGCTTTTCTACTATTCTATTATCTATATTATTTCTAGGTCTGCTTCTATTGGTTAATTTTTCTCCTCATTATGGATGAAAAATTTGCATGCCTGGCAACTTTTAATTAGATGTCAGATATTATACATGGTATTTTCTGGATGTTGAATACTCCTTTACATTCATAACTATCAATGAACTTTTTTTTTTTCTTGGTTGCTGTTAGGTTTCTTGGAAATAATTTGATCCTTTTAAAATTTGTTCTTAGGGAGTAACTGGGTGGCTTACTCAGTTAAGCATCTGACTCTTGGTTTCAGCTTAGATCCTGATCCTCAGGGTCCTGAGATCAAGCTCCAGTTTAGCTCCACTTTCAGCATGGAGTCTCCTTGAGATCCCCTCTCTTTCCTCTCCTTCCCTCTCTGCCCTTTCCCTTGTTCATGCTCTTTTTTTCTAAAACTAGATAGATGATAGAGTTTTAAAAAATAAAATTTGTTTTAAAAAATGGTTTTTATTTATCTTTTCATGAGAGGAACAGACATAGGCAGAGGGAGAAATAGGCTCCCTATGGGGAGCCTGATGCAGGACTCAGTCCCAGGACCCTGGGATCACAACCTGACCAGAAGGCAGATGCTCGGCCACTGAGCTACCTGGGTGCCACATAAAACTTGCTTTCAAAGCTTTGTTAATATCAAAACATACTTTAAGGCTAATTTTGTTCCATTCTTGAGGAAATAACCTTCTATTTACTCAACCTGATTGCTGTCAGTTGTGTATTTCCTTTCCACCAGAGATCATTGTCTTGATTGCTTGTCAATACTTTTTTTACCATGGCTGGCTCAAAAAGTAACTGCTCTTAGCCCTCTGTCCTGGAGATTGTTTACTCTAATTACTATAATGTTCTTTACCCATTCTCCAGTAGTTTGCTTAGACATATATGCCAATTAGTATTCAAGTAAAGGCTTACGTGGCCTCTGTGGAATTCTGAATGTTTTTCTATTTCTCTCTCTTTATTTCCTTCCTTCCTCCCTTCCTCTCTGGTAGTTGTTTCCTCTCTAGCACTTTGCTCTATGAACTCTACCTACCTTGTCTCTCTGGGTTCCACATTCACGCTATGTTCTCAACACACAGTTGGCTGCACACCACATAGGTTACTCCTCCCTGTGCTATGGACTAGCAACTCTCCTTCTAGACAATAAGCCGAACAATCACAGAAGTCCATTATTTGCCCCTTTTTCAAGATAATTATCCTGGTTAAAAGATATCTAATTACCTAAAACTGCTATTTCAAATGTTTTGCTTAGTATTTAAGTTATTTCAAAGAGGAGGGAAAATATTTTTTAACAAATTTCAAAAAATATTTATTCATTTTAGTGAATTAGTTTATAATTTCATGATTTTTTTATTTTCATGATTTTTAAATTTATTTTTAGGAATTATGTTAAATATCAAGAAAAGTAGCAATATAAATTAACTGTATAAAAGCTCCTTCTAGATATTTTTTATTTTTATTTTATTTTTTTAAGTTTCAGTTTATTTTATTTTATTTATGATAGTCAGAGAGAGAGAGAGAGAGAGAGAGAGAGGCAGAGACACAGGCAGAGGGAGAAGCAGGCTCCATGCACCGGGAGCCCGACGTGGTATTCGATCCCGGGTCTCCAGGATCGCACCCTGGGCCAAAGGTAGGCGCCAAACCACTGCGCCACCCAGGGATCCCTAGATATTTTTTAAATTTTCAGTAGAGGTTGAGAGACAAGAAACATTCTTTATTGCTATTTTGAGAACTTTATTGCAGTTAATTACTTCCACAATAATGAATAAAAGAGTAAATTATATACACATGTATGTCTAGGCTACCAAGTCTATGAGCAATGTGTTAGAGCATAACATTTCAAGTAAGGAATTTGGGGATAGGCTGCTTTTTATGCATGGCCAAGTAAATGCCTAAAGGGTTAAATGCTGTTTCAGTAGGCCTATTGATTGGATGGTGCATTTTGGTTGTTTGTCTTTTATCATTAGTTCTTATACAATTTAGCAAAATGGTTTACAATTGCCTCAGAGAAAGTAAAAGTAAACATGTTACTGAATACATTTCTGCTGCCATTTTTAAGTTTTTTTTTATTAAAACATTATGGTTGTCATTTCACAGAGAAATTCTCTGTAGACTTACCTCAATATCTTCCATAAAAATCTAGTACCAGTCACTAAAAAGAATATAATTTTTATCCCAAGATCAATTCTACTTTTTAGGTGTGAACAAAAGATTATTTGGAAAGGGTTATAATCACTATTTGTTCAACAAATGCCAGTATATGTAATTTATGTCCAACTTTCCACAAAAGCAAGGGATGGGAAGTTAAAAATATCTGCTAATCCATTTAATGGCAATATGTTAAAAAGTTTCAGAAGCATGAAATAGGTATTAGCAAATATTGACATATGACAAATTTTGCAGTAGCCATTTAGTCCTGTATTTTACAAATGTCATAGGACATTTTAATTACACAAATGTCTATCAACTCTAACATTACTGGTATCGCTCAAGGCAAACATTCTAGTTTGTCTTAAATCTGATCTATTCACCATGATTTAAAGAAAAATATAACCACTATCATAATGTTTCTGAAAGTTAGGGATCATGTAGAGAATTAAAAAAAATACAAATTTCGGTATTTCTTTACGTTGATGGCACATGAATTAAAACTGCATTATAATGAAATTGCTGCTGAACATTCCCATTAATATGAAATGAATTCATTATGACCAGCACAGTTACAGTGAATACTAAATGAATTAATAATAATGAACCATTTAAAGTGTTGCCTAATTGTTTTATTTCATTTTTATGTATATTTTGGTCCTATTTTAACTGTTAGGTTAATAAAGAATGACATTAAATAATTCATTTTCTTGTCTAATATTGGATAATAATGTTCACACTATTTTCTGATCTCTATATTTAACCCTTTTTGTCTTACCTCAACCTTGCTACCTATTATCTCCTGTTTGACACTACTACATCAACTAAATTAGCAAATAAAAGCTTTAATTTGATAAGAAACCCATTAAGAAGAAACGTGCCCAAGAAATCCTCCTGAAATGCCTAGGTATCATGTGATTCAAGTGCATGAAAATTTTGTCTGTTCTCTGTTTAATGCTACAAAAAAAAGCAAACAAACAGAAAAAGCCTTTAATCATTTTTGCTGTTAGTTTTCCTATCAGCCTATATGCAGAGAGCATAATGCAGCAATAATTGAGAGAATAACTCATACAAAGTATAAAGTTCTTTAGCTTAAAAAGAAGGAAAAGCCTAATCTATTTGATTATCACAAAGTTTTAAATTTTGTTTAACCATTTGCTTTTAAAGTTTTTAGAAACCTGTTAATTCTCTAAATATTACTCTGTTACAGAAAGGTATCCATGACTGTAGTTTAGAAGCTCTTCCCCTAAGTCTGTTGAGTATCCAATCTCCTCTCCTCTCAAGCAATATTCAGATCTTTAATATTTTGACAGAAAAATACCTTTCAGATTGGAAGCTTCCTCTAAAAGGACAATGGCCATAGGTTGTAGTCAGTCTTCGGAAACATTTTAATCAATCTTCACGTGATTACTTTTAAAATAAGTCAACAATAGCAACTAAATAATTATTCTAGGTTTCTGGCTTCTTTTGATAAATAAGAATCTTTGTTCTTTTGAAAAACAGGAATCTTTGTTAATCTGTCCTCTAGAATTCTGTATGTAAATGATGGAGTGGAATGGAAGCCATCCTCTTTAGGTAGTGTTAGTTTTTTAGTTCACCACTTGTCCTCCATCCATACTCCCTAAATCATTTCTGGGACCTACATGGTCTTCATATATATTAAGGGCCAAAATGATAGATTTTTGAAACTGATGAAAGTTATTTTTTATTTTTCCTCAAAATTCCTTTTGATTCTCAACAGTACTTGATATATCCTTGATAAGAAACATATTTATAGTAAAGTATGTCCAGTGTGCTTTTAAGAACTGGATAATGAGCAGTATCTCATACACAAAATGTATAGAGTGTAGAGACTTATGTCTTGGGTATCATAGCACTTTAACAAAGCCCTGAAGAAATTGGGCCTAACAAGGTAATTTTGGATGGGGATTTTTAGGAGACAACCCCATCTAAAGCCTAGAAAGGGACTTTAGGAGGCCTGGGTCTCAAAGATGATTTATGAGAGCAATGGACATTGCTTTGGCATGCTAAACTCTGGTGCAGTTTGGCAGAGAGTAGAAAGATACTGACATTGAGGATATTTTTAAGAAGTTAAATATATTCACTGAACCTATGATTCACCTACATTCAACATCATTTGTCCCAACAGCCCTCGGATATTTTTTTATCAGCCTTTTAAAATTGTTTTTCTTAAAAAGAAAGCTATCTCTTTGGAGTACTTATGGTGGTAAATCACAGATTCATGCTGACTCTCAGAAATGATGGATTTCAAAGGGATCCTAAAATTGAAAATGTGAACTTACTCTACATCAATTAAAAATTACGTGTTGTTATTTATTGTATTTTTATAGGTGATATAGTTACTAAAGTACTAGGAAGTAAGCCTCAATTTTACCATTGTATAATAATACAGTAAAAGTTGATAAGATTTACTCTGTTGCCTTGGGTGCTTGCTATTATTTGGAATTTGAATGTAAGTCTTTTGAAAGTCGTGACTAAATCCATTCATTCCATACTATTAAAGGATATTGAGTGGGACAAGGGAGCCTTTCATATAACTACCTAAGAACCATGGAGGATGATAATTTCACTTTTATGATTATGTATCAATAATGATTATGATAATATTCTCTGGCTGTCATGCTTCCTAAGACTTTATGGAAGGTTATCTAATGAAGTTGGCTAATACAGCTGTTGTTGATACACTTGTTTTGGGGAAAGTCTATCTAAAAGAAGTAAAAATGGCCGTAGGTGCCCCATCCGCAACCCCTCCCCCCCCCATACATATGCTTTACTTAGAGTAATTATCTGGAGAATTTCAGATTGCCAACATTTTTTTAATGAAGCTCTTTTTTAGGAGGTGTCTAATAATTTTTACTATTATTTCTTTGTTAACAGGCTTTCCCAACCCATATTTCTAACCTAAACTGAGAAAGAGATCTTTGGAAAACCTTTCACCAAAGGGATGGCTGCCCAATCCCTGAGTATTCTATCTCAGAACTTTTCACCATGGAGGTTCTGAGAATGTTTAATGCCATCTGTGCCTCGATTTTCCTTTCTTCTGATTTTTCTTTTCTTTTTCCTTTTTTTCTTTTCCTTTTTTTCTCCCCCCCCCTTTTTTTTTGAGCTGAGGTGCCAGCCGAGCCAGCCTGTGCCTCTGTTTTCTGCCAAAAGGAAAAAAAAGAAAGAGAGAAATACCATGAACACTAAAATAAGATTTTTTTTTTCAGTGTTTCTGGTATAAGCACTGTACATTTCTACTGAGTTTTCTATAAGAATCTGTTTTTATCATCCTTAACAATAGAAAACCCACAAGAAAACTTGTGGTCTATTAGCAGAAAACAGAGGCCCTGGCAAGCTGCAGAGCAGCACAATCCTACAGTTGGGAAGCTGGGCAGGAACCCAAGTTTGTCCATGCCTAAGAACAACACTGTCTGCTAAAATTACAGTTTTCCCTTTTCACAAACCTCAAAGTTGTGAAACTTTACTAACTTTAAGAAAAGAACAGTTGGCCATACAAAAGATACACTTCCAAATCCATCGAACAACTTACTTATACTTGCAAATGAACCACTTGGAGTGAGTCTTAAAATGTATTTGTTCCAATTATTCTGCTAAGGTAGCAAGCAGAAAGTAATCATTTTCTATGTATACTGTGAATAAGAGACTCCAAATGTTGGTTCCAAAGAAAGCATTTGACCAATAGTTGGTAAGTGGGAGTGTAAGAGAGTGCTATAGAAATGATAGCCACATTTTCAAAAGCAAAGTGTCTTTTTGAAGTTCCTATATGCTCAAAATGATATAATAAAATCAAATTTGAGAAGTTTTTTTTTTTTTTTTTAACTCTGATGCTCCCTGTTTCCATGGTTTTTATAAAGGCAAGTATTGGTAATTAAACATCATCATGTAACTCACTGGATCAGATCAATCAGTGGAAGAAAGATACAGGTCAATATAGGTTGATAATCAATAAATTGACTTACATTACTGGAGGCTTTTAGCCAACCTAATCTAGGTATACAATATTTATGTCAAACAGTGGCCAATTTGGTTACACACGGGTTATTTGACTAGGAAAAAAATAATATAAAGGATTGTTTACTGGTATGAAGTGCTTAACTAGTAAGACAGAAAAGAACTCTATGGAGTCCAGAAGTAGCAGATTTAAAAGGGCAACTATTGCCACCAGGTTGAGGAGAAGACAAGAAAGGAGCTAAGGTCTAGGCAAATTCCTTTATCTTCATTGCTGAGTTTCTGAAGTCTTCAGAGAGCTTGACTCTTATAAGAAGATGCAGCTTGCCGGTGGTAACACACCTTTTCATAAGATGTTCTGGCTCTGGTCTGCAGAACCAGTACAGTGTTGCCTGAAAGCATGGGAAGCCAGAGCCAGAAACAGCTGCATGTAGAAGGTAGTCAGGGTTTGGTTGGAGATCCTCTATTCAGGCAGCAGGGTTTCTATACTGAATCATAGCCCTTGAGGACCAGATCTGAAAGAGAAGTGTCTTCTTGCTGCTATTGCCTTGCTAAGTCACTATAAGGTAGACTCGATAGTTAGCTTCCTGGCCTTAGAGAAGAATGGTATAAGGTCATGAAACACAACATGAAAATTCAAATTCTGTATGCTCTTGAGATTCCAAAAACACAAAATTCTTGGGGTGCCTGATGGCTCAGTTGGTTAAGTGTCTAACTCTTGATTTCAGCTAGGGTCATGATTTCTGGGTCCTGAGATCAAGCCCCATGTGAAGCTCTGTTCTGGTATGAACCCTGCTTGAGATTCTCTCCCTCCCCCAGTCTCTCTTCCTCTCTTCCCCCCACTCATGTGTGCTCTCTTTCTTTCTCTTTCAAAAGAAAAAAAAGAACTAGAAAGATTTCTATCGCAAAAAAACTCAGAAATTTCTTTCAGAATTCATTTTGTTGACAATTTGTGCCTTTTAATTAGAAATCTATTTCTAATATCCAGAATGGTTTTGGTCATGTTTCTTACTTATTTCCACAGAATTTAAAAATAACTTATCACTTGCTATTTTAAATTACTGCCAAGGATGGTTTCAGGGTTTGTCTCTATTTAAATTGCCCCAATTTTCTTTTACCCATCACCAATCTCTTATTATATATAATTAATTTTCAAACTATTCACACAGACATACTCATGAAGAGAATTACCCTAGTTGTGGCCTAAATAAATGAAGACCTTTAAAATAATGCCTCTAAGAGATGTGTTGTTACAAAATGCCACAGGCAATATAATAAATAATTTTCCACAACAAAAGATTTTCAGTCTTCTGAGATGACCCAGTTATCCCTAGCAAGAGTAAAACAACCAAAATTTAATATAATTGAATAGCTTATTTAACAAAATAGCTCTTGAGTGAATATTATCAGCAAAATGCTCTGAGACACTATGAGACAGAAATAACATTATTCTTAAGAACTTTCAATTAATGGAGAAAAACTTGGATATGATGGCTATTAAATAGTATCTGGCACATTTCACATATAACACAAATTTACAGTTCTAGAATTTGTATTTGTTAAGAGTACTCTTCTGAATTAGGCCCCAGTGAAAATTACTCTATTATTTTTTCTCCCATATTTGGAGTTTGAAGATAAAGGGTGTAACCTACTGTGGCATCAAAACTATTCATAAAATCATAAAAAATCCATTGCTCTCAGGCCAGATTGTTTAGTTGATCTTCTGAGTTGGTATTATTACCAAAATATGTATTCTGAACAACTATTCAAATATCCAAATATTTTTATAAGCCTTGTTTATACTTTACTTTTGTAAATCTACACCAGACAGATTTGCCAGCCTCCTGAGGTAAAAACAAATCAATTTCTTCTTCCCAAATATATTTCTAACAAAACCAAGATAAACCAAGCTTCTTAAAAGAATTTAGAATTAATAAACTATACTCTTCCTACTATTTTTCTCAGTAACCAAACTAAGCTTAATTGCTTATATTTACTTTTGTCTTATTACTTGCTAATATTTTAGCACATAAGCCTTATGTATTCTTAAAAATTTAAGAACTAAATTTTCAATTGTAATTTAAAAAGAATAAAGGAAATCCAAAGTAATTAAATAAACTAGTTTTTGTGTCCTAGAAAGTTTATAGTACCTAAAATATTTGCAATTTCTGAATAGCATATAATATAAGGGCACTATCTTCAATATTAGAAGGAAAATTTATATTAGTTCACCTTCCATGATTGCTCTGTCTATATATCAGGAAAAATGTAGAAAAATAATCAACATGATAGCACTTTATTATTTTTATATGTATTGTTTGGCACATATCACTGTCTTTCTGAATCTACATAGGATAGATTCAACATTTATTGAGTGCTGACTGTATCCTGGGTACTCTAAGAGATGCCAAGAGAGGTATATGGATGAAACAGATCTTTATATTGAGGAGCTCATTCCTGGGGAGACAGCCATGCAAATTAACCCACTAAACTGAGATATGGGTCGCATGTTTGAACTATGTGTCTCATACTATGTGTGGCAAATAGTATGTGCTCATAGTACTGCTAGGAGCAATATTAATGCTATAATGTCTAGTGCTGAGAAGGTTATTGAGGAGAGTAGGGAACAATATGGGGAACTCAGGACAAGCTGAAAGTTGTATGTGAATGTGATTTTAAAAGATGCGAGAAGGATGCTAGGTAATCGCCTAGGGTAGAAGGGTTGAAAAACAAGAGTGCAGAATAGTTTGAAACCTGATGGCAGGGTATATAAACATAGTGCTAAAAGTGTAGCTTGAGGACACATTGGAATTGACCTTAGTCTGTGGGGGACTCTGGCAAGCTTCTTTTAAATGGCAGGATGGTTTTGAGACTCATCTGTGTTGTTGTACACATCACTTTTTGTTCCGTTTTCAGTAGTATTTCATTGTATAGAAATAACATTATCAGTTCATGGATATTTTGGTTGCTTCCAGTTTTGTAAGAAAGTGGATATGAATATTTTCTTACAGGTCTTTATGTAGATGTGTGTTTTCATTTCTTTTAGGAAACATCTAAAAGTAGAGTATATAGATTATATGGTTAACTTTGGCAGTTTCTTTTAAACTGTTTTTCAGGATGACTTTCCCACTTTGCATTCTCCCAGCAAAGTACGAGAGTTCTAATTCTTTATCAACCTTTGGTATCATGCATCTTTTCATTTTAGTAATTGAAATATAGTGGTGTTTCATTGTAGTTTTAGTTGCATATTCTTGATGATGTGTAATGCTGAATATCTTTACATGTGCTTATTGGCCATCTGTGTATATTCTTTATGAAGTATATTTTCAAATAGATTGCCTTTTAAAAAATCAGTTATTTGATTTTCTTGAATCAGAAAAGTTCATATATTCTAAATAGAAGTCCTTTCGCATGTGTTTCATAAATATGTTCTATCTGGTGTGTCTATTAATTTTCTGAACGGTGAAATGAGATTCCTTGGGGGCACCTATTCATCTCAGGTAGGATTAGTATTTTTGCGACAGGAACGGAAAATAAAGATGGAGTCAGTATTTAGCTTTTTATATCTGAAAGAAAATTATGTGACTCCACAGACAACAATAATTTTGAAAACCTGGGTTTATCAAAAGAAAGATGTTTCTAGATTCTTTTTAACTTCTATTAACTCACCAAAAACTCTCTCCTGGACTGTGATGATATAAACTTTTAAAATTATCAATAAAATTCTGTCTTCTTTCCATGATTTATAAAGCCTAGTGTACCTGAGAAAAATGGATGATTTGCCATTGGGTAAATTCAATCCAGAAAGAAAGAGGAATCAGAGCCCACACCTATAGTCTTGGCAAATCATAGGAAGAGTATTAGGGACAGCATCCTGATGTCCTACACAGACTAAAGTTTTGAGGACACCAAGATATAGTGGAAAGCAATAGTCAATGGGGCTTTTGTACTTTGGCTGAACTGGGACTCGGCAGGGACCATCTCCCTGATATCTCTATCTCAATGTAAGGCAGTTACAATAGAAACGGCAATGGAAGGAAGTGTAGGACTGCTTAGTGAGGATGAAAAAAAATCCAAATTAGCATTCCAAATATTTTTCTGTTCCTTTAGGTTAATAAAAGGTCTTAGCAATTCTTATGTGCCTTCAGAGTTAGGAAGGAGACTAGATGTCAGGATGCAGCAGAAATTGTAAAACGGTTGTCAAAAGCTACAAGGTAGACCACCCAGACCTGAGAATAATTTGATTTATGAATAGGGAATGTTGAGATGGGGTTCAGTCCACCTAAAGAGATGGCCAAGCTCTTCAGGAGCTGCTGGAGCAGAGAACACTCTTCTCCTACATGTAGCAGTAGCAGAAGATTGAGGTCTCCCAGAGAGCCAGCAGGTTGATGTTACTAATACATGGACTAGTTCAATCATTCACTTTGCAGTCTATACATCAAAGAATGGAAGATATCCATAAGAATTCATAGTGTCCTTGTCTGCAACCACCATGGCATCTGTATGTTCAGATACTATCTTAGAAATAAAGAGATATGGAGAAAATATGGCAAATAGAGCACCTGTCTGAAAGACCCTGCATCATCAAAATGTGACTTAGAATAGTGAGCACAGGAGAAAGACTAGATTAATAATACACAGGTAGCTGGATAATTTCTCAGTTTGCTCGGACTGTATATGTAGTCTATAACTGGCTCTTTACCTTTCAAATTTTGATAATTACAAGTCAGACAGTAATGTGAAGAACATTTCTCTCTCCTTGTAATGTAATGCCCTCTGCTTTGCATGTCCTAAATTCATGACAGAAATGTACAATTCTTAATTCAGTCTTTGCTATCAGGGAGAGGGAGACGAGATATAGAACTCACTAAATGCAACTCAGAGTGCTTTGAAGTACCTCTGACTCTTTGGATCAGCCAGGTCCACCCCTCTCATCAGTGGTCATTTTAGCCCCTTTCACAGTCAAACTTCCTCCACTGCTCTCTAGTGCACACATCTGAATCCAGATCATGATAGCTACATCACTATTCACCCAGAATGGTGCTTTGCCTTCTGTTTAAATATCTCTTAACATTTTTAGTAGAGAAATATTTGCTGAAAGTTCAGAGAGGACCATTATACTCCCATCACACAATCTGAGTCTGGCTCGGTCTAGCTAGTCTGCTACAGTTTTCTTTTGGTTCACAATCCTTTTCAACAATAGAAAATTGGACTGTTGTCCAAGCCCAAGGAAAACTAACCCTCAGAAATCTGGAATAAGGTTGGCTGATTAAAGACACAGTCCAGAAATAAAATAGTACAAAACAGAAACTACTCTTCCCTTCCAGCATGAGGAAACCCCCACTAAGCACCTGTAATACTTAATATAGAACACTATACTGACCAGGTGTTTTTTCAAAAAAGTCTCTGGGCTAGAGACAAGCATTTCCAAACACCTAGATTGAGTTTCCTGGCAAGCATTCATGCAAGTAAATACATTAAGCTTACTTTCATTTCTGTGAAAGACTATGGGGAGACCCACTAATGGTAGGGTATTACCTTCTGAAAACCACACTATTTACACTTATCATCCAGAAAGACAGAGAACCAGACTGTTCCATTAAGCTGTCAATCAGAACTTATGAAGAAGCACAGATTGTATGTTACAAGTTTAAATGTTAGAAGGCATGACAATTACAGGATTTTGAGAATGCTAAGCATTCTTTTGCCTGAGAAAGGAAGAACATTCAAGAAATTATCTTTTTATTCTCAAGTCTTGAGTCTATCAGCTCTAACAGGCTCTTCATTTCTGTACTTTTAGTCATATCTCCAGAAAAAGAGATATAGCTAGATGTCTTATATTTCTATAGCACTTTACAGTTTGTAAAATATTACCTCATTGCAGAACCACAATTTCTAAAAACACTTCTTAGAAGACTATTTATTAGTTTTCAGAATAACAAATCAAGTTCGTAATTTTTGCACTATAGCAAAAGCATTTTGAATGTTTTTAGTGCATATTTGTATATCTTTAAAGAGAGTATTTTCAGTGTTATAATTAACTACTAACTTTTGGACAGAAGTTAATATAGCAGTAGGTTTTATTTGGTATAATAAGGCACTTCTATCCTTCATTATTTATAATTTTATTGGAAAAATATGTGCTAATGCAAACAATTTTCATATATGAATAAAACATAAGGCAGCATAGTAATTAATATAAAAGGATCCAACAGCACATAAAGGTGGTTAATATATCTACCTCTTCATATATCAACGCCAGTTATATTTCCTTGGAAGACAGTAAAGATAGAAAATCAAGCATGCTAATTAATTAGTTTCATTCTCAGTTAACTTGAAGGTTGCATATAAAAAGAAAATCAGGTTGACTGTGAGCAAGAAGAATGAACAGTTAGGATAAAAAGATCAAGAGGAGAAAGTATACAGGAAGAGGGAAAGTGTCAGCTTGCTTAGGTGCAAAAGAAGTCCCTCTTAACGACTCAAAGTGGAACAAGTTCTTCCTCTTTGTCACTCAACAGTGAATGTTTGAGAGAATTGGTTATATATGAATGAAGTTTAGAATCTGCATATAAACCTTAAAAAGAGAGTATCTGGTATGATAGAAAAGGGAGAATTAGGGCAGCATGGGTGGCTCAGTGGCTTGGCCTCGCCTTCAGCCCAGGGTGTGACCCTGGAGACCCAGGATCGAGTCCCGTGTCGGGCTCCCTGCAAGGAGCCTGCTTCTCCCTCTGCCTGTGTCTCTGCCTCTCTTTCTCAATCTCTCCCCCCTCTCTCTCGTAAATAAATAAAATCTTAAAAAGGGAGAATTAAAGGAGCCTTCAAAGCTAATGTTCTTGGTGGTGTTGCTAGCCATCTGAACAGGTATTTTAGTGAGATTATTTTGGGGGTATGGAATAGGAGTTACGAGTTTGTCCAAGACAGGAGAATGCAAATAT
This sequence comes from Canis aureus, assembly GCF_053574225.1. Taxonomy (NCBI): domain Eukaryota; kingdom Metazoa; phylum Chordata; class Mammalia; order Carnivora; family Canidae; genus Canis; species Canis aureus. The sequence continues at coordinate 17,121,792 of NC_135612.1, read as the reverse complement.
TATCACAAAGGGACCAGAAATTCCATAGGGTGGACAGGAAATATAGCAGGGCCAGGAATCCTATAACTGAGAGTGGTTCCAAATTCCCTTGATGGACTTCAGCACAGGATTTTGTGGATCATCACATTCATTTTCTAACTCATGGCTTCATTTTCCTCTTCACTGTAGCTTATTTAGAGGCAAAGGTGGGCTATTTTGTTTATTTGTGGGACATCATTCTTCCACTCTATTTCATAAACTGCCTAATTAGCATTGCCAGATCAACTCATGCAACCTGTTGACACAAGGAGCTCACATGACTAGTTTGGCCTCTCTAACAAGGGCTGTGAGTGGGGCAGTTTCCCTTAAGAAGAGCTATTGGCATTGCTTATATTATGAACAAATCCACACACACACAAAAATACATACCTGAAAATATTGTTGGCTTTCTTATTTGCATGTAAATTTTGAATTTCAACTCATATTTTTATGGTATTCTTCTAAGCTTTATAGCTCCACATAACACTCTTTTCACCTCAAGGACTAAGAACTATTGTATGCTTGTTTGTATCAAAAACTAGGAAATAAGATAAAATTCTTATGGTTCCATGAATGAATGTTTTTTCCCTAGATTGTCCAGTGGGTTGACTAATAATAGTGCCCAGCATCCATTTTACTTCAAACCTCTGACTTTATGTGATTGCTACTTCAGAACACTCCAAATTATATATCTCATGTTCCTTTTCTTGGGTATTCTGTTAACATCTCTCCCATATAACATACTTGAGCTAATTAACAAAATTTGGTTTTTAGATAGGCTGCTTGTGTTTTAATTCTTTGTTCTCATTGATTAGTTTCAGTCACGTGAATGCTGTCAAAATGGTAATGACTAAAAATACTGATATAGTCCAAATATAGCTAACTCTATCGTCTGTATTATATCCAAATCTTATAGACAGGTAGAGTTGAGGAACTTTACTCCCAAGGAGTACTTTTTACAAATTTGATGAGAAGACTGTTTTGTTGCATCTTAGTCTTACGTATGGACAACTTTTTAAATAACATGCATAATTTTTCTTATTACTTTTATTGAGTTAAAGTATTAGAGCTATGCAGCCTATAGTTTGTACCTAATACCATGATTTTAGCTACATTGTTTGATGAACTTCTAATTTGGGGGGGTTGACTTAATCATCATTTATCTGTGCCATACCAGTTTACAAAATTGCTCATGATCTCTTGCAAAGCTTAGGTATGAGAATTGAGATATCAGACATAATATTCACTTGGAGTATATGCTAAGAATTTTTAATGATGACATACAGATAATTTCTCAGAGCATACAATTCATATATTGGAATTTAAACAAATAAATACAAATAGCAAAAGAATTAAATTTTTGTATCTGAAGGCTGTTACTCTGAAGTATGGGTTTAGCAGCTTACATTTTTCTTTATAAGATATTCTGAGTTCTGTCTTATATTTACAATTCTTCATGATAAATTCTTCTGAATTTTGCTAGTCGTGGAAGTTTATTGAATGACTATTGATCAGGAATAAAAATGAAGAAAATTTTCAAAGATTATGTCCTTCATGAGATACTCGCATTTAAAAAATACTCTAAATCACAAGATGAATAAAACTCTTAGTAACGTAAACTAAATAAACTTGAATCACAGTTGTAAGGTGTAGACCATATTAAAATTAATGAAAAGTTTCTACTGTTTGGACAAGATTGTGGGAGAACATTCATTCATCCATATGGCCAAGCAGTAATTTGACCATTGAAAGATTTTTTTTTTAAAGATTTATTATTTATTCATGAGAGACTGAGACACATGCAGAGGGAGAAGCAGGCTTCTCTCAGGGAGTCCGATCTGGGACTCGATCCCAGATCCTGGGATCAGGCCCTGAGCTGAAGGCAGATGCTCAACCACTGAGCCACCCAGGTGTCCCCATTGAAAAATATCTATTTTTTTTAATTGAAGTATAGTTAACACAAATGTGACATTAGTTTCAGGTGCACAACATGATTCAACTTCTCTTTACATTTTGTTGTACTTCCCACAAGTGTAGTTACCATCTGTCACTATACACCAATATTACTATACCATTGACTATAATCCTTATCCTTACCTTTCATCCCCATGACTTCCCATTAACCCCTGCTTCATCCACAGAGTCCACCCTTCCACACCTTCACCATTTTGGTAACCACCACTTTGTTCTTTGTCGATGGGTCTGTTTCTGCTTTTTTTTTTTTTTTTTCTCATTTTGGTTTTTAGATTCAACATATAAGTGAAAGAATATGGTATTTATCTTTCTCTGCCTTACTTTATTTAGCAGTACCCTCTGGGTCTGTTGTCATAGATGACATAAATTGATAGACACTTGGGTTGCTTCCATATCTTGGCCATTGCAAATAATGCTGCAATAAGCATAGAGGTGCATATGTCTTTTCAAATGTATATTTTGTTTTCTTTGAATTGGTATATAGTATAATTACTAGAACTTCTGGTATTTCTAATTTTTTTGAGGAATTTTCCACAGTGGCTATACTAAAATAGTGCATGAGGGCTCCTGTTTATTCATATCCTCGTCAAATCTTGTAATTTCTTACCTTCATGATACTAGCCATGCTGACAGGCCTGAGGTGATACCTCATTGTGGTTTTGATTTGCATTTCCCTGATGATTAGTGATGTTGAGCATCTTTTTATGCATCTGTTGGCCATCTGTAGGTTCTCTTTGGAAAAATGTCTGTTCAGGTACCTTGCCCATTTTTAATTAGATTATTTGTTTTTTGGCATTGACTTGTATGAGTTCTTTATGTACTTTGGATATTAACCCCTTATCGGACACATTATTTGCAAATATCTTCTCCCATTCAGTAGGTAGCCTTTTCATTTTGTTGGTTTCCTTGGCTATGCAAAAGCTTTTAAGTTTGGTGTAGTCTTTTTCTTAAATTTATTTTTATTTAAAGATTTTATTTATTTATTCATGAGAGGCAGAGGGAGAAGGCTCCTCAAGGGGAGCCCAGTACAGGACTTGAGCCTGGGACCATGCCCTGAGCCACCCAGGCATTCCAGTGTACTCTTAATAGTTCATATTTTTGCTTTTGTTTTCTTGCCTGAGGAGACATATCTAGAGAAATGTTAGGCAATAATGTCTTTGACATTGGCGTTGTGCTTTCTTCTAGGAGTTTTATGGGTTCATGTCTCACATTTACATCTTTTATCCATTTTGGGTTTATTATTGTGTATAGTGTACATAACTGGTTGTTTTTTTTTTGTTTGTTTGTTTTTTGCATTTTTCCCAGAACCATTTTTTGAAGATATTACCTTTCCCCCATTGTACATTCAAGACTCTTTTTTATAGATTAAGTAGCCATTTAAGTGTGGACTTATTTATGGGCTCATCATCCTGTTCTGTTTTTCCTATGTATCTATTTGTGCCAGTACCATACTGTTTTGATGATTTCAGTTTTGCAGTATATCTGGAAAACTAGGACTGTGATACCTCCTGTTTGTTCTTCCTTCCTAAGATTGCTTTGATATTATTTTTTTTTAATTTTTATTTTTTAAAAAATTTATTTATCATGAGAGAAACAGAGAGGCAGAGATATAGGTTCAGGGAGAAACAGGTTCCCTATGGGGAGCCCGATGTGGGACTCAATTCTAGGACCCTGGGATCACAACCTGAGCCAAAGGCAGATGCTCAACCACTGAGCCACCCAGGTGTCCCTTAATTTGTCTTTCTAATACATCATTAGTTCCTACAGGTACAGCAGATTTCTGTGTGTGAATTTTGTATCCTACAACTTTACTCAATTCATTTATTACTTCTAATAGTCTTTTGGTGGAGTCTTATAGGGTTTTCTATGTATAGTTTCACTTTGTCTAAAAATGGTGACAGCTTTACCACTTCCTTACCAATTTGGATGCTTTTGATTTCTTTTTCTTGTCTGGTTGCTATGGCTAGGACTTCCAATACTATGTTGAATAAAAGTGGTGAGAGTGGACATTCTTGTCTTGTTTCTGACCTTAGGGGAAAAACTCTTAGTTTTTCAACATGAGTATGTTAGCTGTGGAAATGTCATATATCCTCTTTTTGTTAAGTTGAGGTATGTTCTAATTTCACTTTGATCAGGGTTTTTTTATCATGAATGGATGTTGTACTTTGCAAATGCTTTATTCTGCATCTATTGAGATAATTTTTATACATTTTTAATGTAATGTATCTGCTGCTGATTCCCTTTACTTTGTTTTTCACTTTCATTATTCTATTCTTCAACTGGATTGCTTCTTTTAATAGTCTCTATTTGTTGGAGTTCTTATTGAGTTCATCCACTCTTCTTTCCAGTCTGGTAAGCATCTCTATAACCATAACTTTAAACTCTTTATCATATAGATTGGTTATCACCATTTCTGCTTTTTTTTTTTTTTCTTGAGGCTTCATATTATTCTTTTGGAGCATATCCCTCTGTCCCATTTTGCTTCCCTTTATGTGTTTCCATAAATTAGGCAGAACAGCTACTTCTATGCTTGAAGGAATGGTCTTGAGTGTGGTCAGCCCCTGTCTAGCCGACTTCCTAGGGCATGCTGGTGGAGTCACTGGAGCCAAACTGGTGGAGGTTTAGTGTTCCAGAGTACCTTGACAAGCACCACTTGGTAGTAAGCACCACTGAGTGGTGTTCCAGTGTGTGCTGTGCTGGCACAGCTGGAGTAGGTGTGGGCTAGGCATTCACTCAGGACTCCCTGAGGCAATAGGCTGACTGAGACACCTGTACCATGCTCCTGTCTACACTATCAGCTTAGAACTTTTAATAAGGATTTTGGATGTTAAAAGATTTGTTCAGATTTTGCGAGTTTCAAGGGGAATTCCTTTTTCTTAGCGGTGAATGAACACCTGTATACTTGGTGTTAGCTGAGAAGAGATAAGCATTTCAGTAATAGATAGTAATGACTTATCAGTTCAGGTAATGAGGAGAAAAGTGCAATGTCTGTTTCACGTCTCTTCCTGTGCATATAAAAAGAAAAAAGTGAAGTAGTATTCTTAAAGTAATCCTGCAATTTTGAATTCTCTGTTAATTGGTATATTTGCCAAGGTTAGATTACAGGAAGACTGTGATATTCAGGATTGCTAAAGATGTTGGGTATCTTGTGCAGGGACAGGGAAATAGGTGACTTAAAGTGAAGGAAGACCCCCACATACACTCACACGCAGTGTACAAAGAAAGAGAATAGCCCTTATGTATTTCCCTCTTTCCTTTTTCAAGACAATTGCTCTTTGGTTACTCATTTCTTTTCCCCATGGTCAGGTTGGCTGCATCTCCAAACACTTGTAAGTACTGTATGTTCTGACATATCCTGAAGTCATGCATTAGCACCTTTTCATTCAGCAAAGGGTGAGAACAGATATCTTTTGGCAGCTGACAGCAGGAAGCAGGCAGAAAAAAGGGGAAGGAAACGGGGGACAGGGACACTGTGGTGGTCTAGTGGCTAGCAGGACTAATGTACCAGCTGTGAATAACCCCCTATTTTTTGCCTCCCATCCCAGATGTCTCTCTGTCATTGTCATGTCCTCAAGCTATCGTAGTAAGTGATTTGTGCGTTGCAACTGAGTCACCAATGTGGCAATTGAACCTCTTCACAGCTCAAAATTGTTGATGTGTGCACAGAGGGCCCTATGGTTATACTGTATGCTTGTAGGAACAGGGATGGAGTGGGGAGGGGCTGAGGGGGAAGCACCAGAGAAAGAGCAAAAAAGCAAGAGCCAGAGAGGATAGTGAAATGTCAAGGTTACCTCGTTTTGCCTGGAGAATTAAAAGGAAGGGCACATTAATGTCTTCCTCCATTTGGTCTTTTGGCTCTCTTAGGCTGAAACAGCCCCTTGCTGCTCTGGTAGATATACATATCACTTTGAAAGATTAAAAAATGAAGAATGCAGTGATCTGTATTGTATATATGCTTTATTCTGTGGAAAGAATGTTAATAAATATACCGTGAGCCTGCAAAGTTTGCCAATATAAATAATGTGGCATTTCAAAGTCTGTCAGTAAATGTAATTGAATTTTTCAATGTAAAAATACAGTTCAGTTATAAATTGGAGTCATGCTTGACATTAGTTGGGCATTAGAAGATATTAATTAGATACTGCTCACTTCTCTTTCTTTTTTATATTAAATGAAATTATCAGGAAAGAAGAATTTGCAAGCATGCAATTTAGAGATTTTTATTCTCAAAAACAAGCTGCCTGGTAATTTTTAGTAGAGAAATAAATGCTTTTTCAAAAATCTTGTCAGTGAGCTGTCTAAAACATGCCCTTCCCAATATGAACACAGTATGGAAAAGCTAATCCATTTTAATACTTTGTAATGATAATAAGCTACAGTGAACAAGTAGCCTAGGGAAAAGATAGTAGTAGTCACCTTTAAACAGAAAGAGAATAGCAAGTAATTGTACATTTTTACACTAGGCTGATGACAACATTTCCTGTGACTTTGAACTTACTTTGGCTGTCACCATCCTGGCAAACATTCTGCATATCAATCAGACAGTTGTATTTCTTGCATGACATTTGCAGCATAATGTAGACATTTACTTATGTGATCGTTGTATGTAAGCAGACCGCTTATATGTAAATAATTGTGTTCTTTCATGCTACAGATGCTGCATGTAGAACTGTTAGGACCCTTTAGATCTCAGTACTACTGCAATTTTCATTTACTGTTTTTATTCTTGCTTAAATCTGTCTTCATCGTTCTTTGGCACATTCACCCCTGAGTGTCTGGTTTATGTGATTGTACAGAAGTGTGTGTGTTTTCCAGCAGTTAATTACTTGCACTGAGATTCCAGAAATTGATTTAACAACATTTGAATTTTACTTTCTTAAAAATTCACCGTGTTTTATTTGACAAAATATTGCAATTAATTTCCAGAGAAAGAAGTATATCCAGATATTGAGTTTAATTTGCATAATTTTAACGTCTCCTGGGCACGTTTGAGTTTGTTTCTGGTTTGTTAGATGAAAACAGATTTTTAGAGTTTTCAATTTAAACTTTATAAGTAACTAGTACCTGTACTCATTACCTTCCTTCCAAATAGCTTATTTTTTAAAAGATTTTACTAATTCATGAGAGGCAGAGGGGGAAGCAGGCTCCCTACAAGGAAGGAGCCTGGTGTGGTACTTGCTCCCAGGACCCCAGGATCACGACCTGAGCCAAAGGCAGATGCTCAACCTCTGAGCCACCCAGGTGCCCCTCAGATAGCGTATTCTTTAAGATATTTCCACATTGCATAATATGTGTTACTCATAACTACTTTTATGATACTATTTTCTACTTCAGGATAAGCATTTTGATTAGGGCTTATCTTTGGGGCCAGAAGGTTATAAAGTTTTGATTCTAAAGTTTTCTTTTAGATTCTATTGAAATATGTATGTTCAGTTTTAAAACAGGAACACTTTGCCTACCTTCTGATACTTGTTTAAATGATAATTAGCTTCCGGGATTATAAAAAAAAAAAAAAACCAAAACCACCAGAATGAGGTCTGGCTTTAGGAACCAGGAAAAAAAGGAAAATAATGAAAGGAGAAATGGAACAAAACAGGTACATTTTCCTTTTGTAGCTGCTAAATCCAATGTTCTAATTCTAGGGCTAAGAAAACTAAGGTTCAAAAAAAGAAAGGTTCTAAGCAGTGATGGCTGGCAGATTCCCACCATTTCATGCTTTGCCATTTCCCAGACTTTGAATCTATATTTAGTCATGTGACTAGTTTTGATTACAGAATAATATGAATTGAATTGATGGATATCATTTCTGGTCTGTGATGGGAAATTATATAGTGGGCCTACTCTAAGGTCTCTCATCATTTCTCCTGGATAGATAAAACCAAAGTGATTCTGCATCCACAAAAGTTTCAGCCATTAGCCTTCCTTGTTATATCTGTACACTGATATGTATTACCACCTGTATATATTTATTTGATACTTTCAATAGCTTTTCCATAGCAGAGGCATCTGATGCTTGCAGACTTGTATTATACAAAAAAAAAAAAAAAATTCAGTTTGAGCTTTCTAAGTTCTAAATTAATGTCCTTTCCAACATACTTCTTGAATAGTTTACTTTTTAAATCCCTAGAATTCTATCAATATCATTATGATATGCTTGTGTTAATGGTAAAGAACGTTTCATTTTCTTCATAATATAGTGGCAGATTGGACAATTAGCTGTATTTTCAGATTGTGAAGGAGTTCCTAAGTCCACCATTACTCTATTAGATTCTAAAAAGTAACCCCCAGAGGATTTATTTAAAAACTTCCTTCAAGGAGAGAGGTATTATGTCATTACAGATGTCACTCCTTCTCACAACTATTCATAGATAAGATGCTACTGAGAGAATCATAGAACATGGGAGTGAGGCTGAAGCACACCCAAGTAACAGAGACCAAGACAGACTGCACAGAAAGGTAAGAGAAGCAGCTACAATGATCACATTGCTCAGGCCATTGTGACGCCACACTGAGGTGGCCTCTCCTAAAACCTCTTTTTGAAAAAAAAAAAAAAAAAAAAAGACTACAGGAATGAGTTCCAGTAACCAGCCCCCAGAATTGGGGTCACTTTGTTGTAGGAACCCCTACTCTGATTTTATCCCTTGCAGATACCAGGGTAATCTGCAGGGCTCAATCCCTGGGCATCTCATCATGTCAGAAAAAAGGAGAAGGGTACCCAACACAACCCTGCATTCTAGTCTTGGTAGACTGAGTTCTTCTCTCCAGAGGCAAAGTAGTAGTTCAAACTACCGGTTTTTCTCATTTGCTCTTGGCCAGGGAACTCAGTGAAGTGCAGCTCTGAATAGTCATAACCCTGCAGTGGAGTGTAGCCTCAGCTTCATCTGGAGAAAGAACTGGCAAGAATACATTGAAATTGTATAACCCAGCAAGTCTCAAGCTGAGTGTGGCTGTGCTGAACACCCTGAGAGCAAAATCAGTGGTCCTATTCAAGCAGGGAACTCGGGGCATAGATCAGCTTAAGTCAAGACCTCTAAGGCCATTAGTAACCTTGGGGCTGCGTTTCCTGCTGTGCCCAGTTAGGGAAACAAATTTGAAGCCCCACTTATTCAATGCAGCCTGGGTGGCTCAGCAGTTTAGTGCTGTCTTTGGCCCAGGGTGTGACCCTGGAGACCTGGGATTGAGTTTAATGTTGGGCTCCCTACATGGACCCTGCTTCTCCCTCTGCCTCTCATGAATAAAATCTTAAAAACAAATACAGCCTTCAGCCCACCAACCCAGAGCCCACAGGAAACTACAGAGCTTATAGTAGCAATTGAAGAGAAAAAAACAGTGGTCTCACCTGCCCAGGATATTCAGTGTACACTCTTATCTAATTTGGGTCCCCATACAGTGAACTGTGCAGCCACTGGGCGGTCTTGCTGCCCCACTGAGGCAGAGAAACTAATTTATAACCCCACCTATTGCTGAGTATCATATCCTGTCCCAACCACTGGTAGGCCTGACTCAAGGTCCTATAGTGCACACAATGACCCCCACCCAGTATAACCTCAGAGCTTAAACAGTTACCTTGCCCAAAAATAGTCCCTATCTGCTGAAACATCCAGAAACCCAAAGTAAGCTGATGGGTAAGAAATGGCCTCTGCCTAAGCAAATCTGTAAAAGCCTGGAAGAGGAGAGAACTTACTCAAATATGCAGATATCAATGTAATAAATCAAAGATCACCAAAAAAGTAAATCATTTAAAAATAAAACTAATAACTAATCTTAGAAATCTATGAAATGTCAGAAAAATAATTCTCTTAAGGAAGCTTAATGAACTAGAGGAACACACAGAAACATTAGAGGGTAAAAACACAATAACTGAAGTGAAAAATTCAGTAGACAGTTTCCTAAAGGTGCTTCTTAATGGAGATTCCTTATGCAGGAAGAAGTCAGCAACCTGGAAATGGAATATTTGAAATGATCAAACAGTTTACAAAGCAGTAGGAGAAAAGAAAGACATCACATATAAGTGAACCCTTAGTAAGACTGCTGGAAGATTTCCCAACAGCAACTTTTCAGGTCAGAAGAGCATGAAATGACATATTCAAAGATTTAAAGAAAAAAAAAAACTGTCAACCAAGAATACTGTACCTGGCAATGCTATTCTTCAGCAGTAAAGCAGGGATAAAGACTTCCTCAGACCAAAGCTGAGACATCATCACCACTAGACATGCCTTGTGAGAAATTCTAAAAGGTATTTTTGAGTAGAAATAAAATGACACTTATTAATATCATAAAAACCTATAAAGGCTGGGTAAAACCCACTGGCCATAGTTACCTATATAATCAAAGTTGGATTCTGTCATAAGGGTATGAAATGTGTAAATCTTTTTCAAATCTAGCTTAAAAGTAAAAAAAAAAAAACAAACATAGTAAAAGTAAACTGTAGTAATCTGTTATTAGTTACACAATAATAACCTAGAATATGAGGAGGAGGAGAAGTAAAGGTGTGAACCTTTACTTTCAAACTATTAAAGTTGTTATTAGAGTGTTATAATTTGAAGATATTTTATATAAGCCTCATGGTAAAAATAAAGGAAAAATTTGTAGTAACTATACAAAAGATTGTGATAAAGTCAAAGAAAGCACACAATATCAAAACACAAAGGTAAGTCCTTACTTATCACAAATTACTTGAAACAGATCAAGTTCTCCAAACAAAAGACATAGAATAGATGGAATTAAAAAAAAATCCATTCAATGGTATGTTGCCAACAAGAGACTCACTTCAGCATTACAGACAGACCTAGACGGAGAGTAAAGATATGGGAAAATTTTCAAGGAAATGGTAACAAAAAAACAAAAAAAGCAGAGGTAGCTATAGTTATATCTGACAAAACAGAGTTTAAAAATGGTAAAAAGAGCAAAGAAGACCATTACATAATGAAAAGGGGTCACTCAACCACTGTAAATGTCTATCCATCACTGGAGCACTTATATATGTAAATTAAAAACTAAGAGCTAAAAGAAGAAATAATAACAATAAAATGAATACCCCTCTCCCAACAATGAATAGATCATTTAGAGAATCAATCAGGAAATGAGATTAGAAGAAGACCCAATAGACCAATATAGAACATTTTATGTGACAACAGCAAAATACACATTCTTTTAAAGTACACATGGAAAATTTTCTAACATCATCCTAACACAGGGTAGGCCATATGTTAGACCATAAAACAAGTCTTAGCAAATTCAAGAAGAATTAAATCACAGCAAGTATCAATAAACAAGAGGAAAACTGGAAAATCCACAAATACATAGAAATTAAACAGCACACTCTTGAACAGCCAACAAACCAATTAACGGAGAAAGATAAAAACACAACATTCAAAAATTTAGGGGATGCCATGAAATCAATGCTAAGAGGGAAGGTCATAAATGCCTACATTAACAAATAAATATACCAAATAAAAAACTCAATGCTATGTCTTAGAGAATGAGAAAAAGAAGAAACTAAGCCCAAAGCTAGTAGAGGGAGGGACATCATAGGGAAGCAAGAGAAAACACAGAAATTAACAAAACCTTATGAAAGGAGACATCACAACAGAAATAGAAAACATGAGAAGAGGCTGCCTTGAACAAATTTATCCCAACCTACTGGACAGCCTATAAGAAATGGAAAATTTCTTACAACATATAAATTATCAAGACTTAATCAGAAAGAGAAAGTTTGGATAGACCCATTACTAGGAAAAAACGTAAAAATCACCCCATGAGTAAAAGTCAGAACCAGATGTATTACATGGTAAATTTTTACCAAACATCTAAAGGATCAACACAATTCCTTTTCAAACTCTTCCAACAAATCAAAGAGGGGGAAATATTTCCAAACTCATTTTAGGAGACCTGCATCATCTTGCTTGTTACCAAAGACAGAAAAGGACAAAACTATAGATTCCTATCCCTGATCAATATAGATACAAAAATTCTCCATAAAATGAGCAAATTAAAATCAATACCACATTAAAGGTACTGTTTATTATGATCAAATGGGATCACCTGGGATACAAACATGGTTCAACATACATCAAATCAATGAACATGATCCATAATAACATTATTAGAATGAAAGAAAAAACTCATGATATCCTCACTGAGTGGAAAAAGCATTTGACAAAATTCACTACCCATTTATGATAAAAACTTCCAACAAATATATTAAGCTGAGGTACATTCCTTTTATACCAAAGCCTATATATGGCAAACCCAGTGTTAACATCATACTCATTGGTGAAAAATAGCTTTTCCTCTAAGATCAGGAATAAGACAAAGGTGCCCATTCTCACCACCCCTATTTAACACAGTATACTAGAAGTCCTCACTAGAGCATCAGGCACAAAAAATAAACAAACAAAAAAAAAATGCCTCTATTTGCAGATGACATGATTTTATATACAAAAAATCTAAATTTTAGACAATAAAAAATGTAGTCAAAATGTTAGTAGCCTTCGCATACAAGAACAATGAATTATTTGAAAAACAATAGCATTGGTGTTATTTACAATAACAATGGTATTACAGTAAAATACTTAGGAATAAATTTAACCTGAGTAGTAAAAGATCTCTACTATGAAACCTATATGATACTGATAGAAGGTATCCTGGGTTCATGGATCAGAAGAAATGATATTGTTAAAATGTCTATACTACCAAAATCCATTAACAGATTCAATGTGATCCCTACCAAGATTTCAATGACAATTTTTATTTTTACAGAAATGGGGAGGAAAAGACATTCCTAAAATTTATATGGAATCACAAAAGACTCCAAATAGCCAAGACAATCTTGATAAAGAATGAAGGAAGAGACTTCACACTTCCTGACTTCAAACTATGCCAATCTAGTACCGGCATAAAAACAGACAAATAGGCCCATGGAATAGAACTGACAACTCAGAAATAAACTAAAAAAAAAAAAAAAAAAAAAAAGACCATCAAATAATATTTGACCAAGGAGCCAAGAGTACTCAAAGGAGACAAGATAGTCTTTTCAATAAGTAGGAATGAGAAAATCGGATATTCACAATGAAAGAATGAAACTAGACTCCATCTTATATTACTCATGAAAATGAACTCAAAATAGAATCAAGACTTAAATGTAAGATGTGAAACCATAAAAGTCCTAGAAGAAAACATAGGAAAATGCTCCTTTACATGGATCTTGCCAATGATTCTTTGGCTATGTCACCTGAAACACATGTAACAAAATGGAAAATAAACCGTGGAACTACATCATACCGATTTCTTTACAACAAAATAAACAATCAGGAAAGTGAGAGGACAACTACAAAGAAGATAAAGACAAGAGGTATAAAAATCAAAACTACAAGAAGCTATCACCTTATGTCTGTTGGGATCATCAAAAAGAGAGTTGACAAATGATGGTGAGGCCGTAGGGAAAAGGAATCCTTGCGCATTGTTGGGGGAATTATATACTGGTATAGCCACCATGGAAAACAGTATGGAGGCTCCTCAAAAAATAAAACTACCATATAATCCAGCATTTCCACTTCTGGGAATATGTTTAAAATAAGCTGAAAGTTATCTCTACCACCATGTTTGTAGCAGCATTATTTATAATAGCAAAGACATGGAAACATCAGTATGCATCATTAGATGGATGAATAAAAGTTGTCTCACACACATATGGGAATATTGTTCAGCCATAAAAAATGAGGGCACCCTGCCATTTGTAGTAACACGGGTGGACCCTGAACGGCCTTTTGCTAAGTGAAATAAGTCAGCAAATGAGCAAACCGGATACTGTATGATCTCACTTTTTTGTAGAATCTTATTTATGTAGAATAAATAGATAGAAAAATATCATATTTTTGGTTACCAAAGTGGGGAAGAAAGGGAATGACTCTAGCTAACACTACCCTCTGATGCATATGAAATTTTTTGCTTTCTTTTATCTATATGAGATGATGAATGCTAATTCAGCTTTGTGATAATTTACAACACTTATGCTGTACACCTTAAAGTCATGCAGTGTTGTATTTCAATTATATCAGTAAAACAGGGAAAACATTACCCAGGAAGTCCTAAAGATATTGTTTATTTTATGGAAGACCTGTTGGGCTTGCTCATACCAAATAAGTGAATCCTTGTCATAAATGCCACTAATAATTTTCCATTTGTCTTTATTTCTGCTAAGTTTTTTTTGGTTGCTTTTTTGTTTGTGGATACTATATACTGAACTTGAAATCTGTCAGTTCATCCTCTCTTGCTGCCATGACTGAAATTTAGAAAATATAGCTCCCGTGTTTCTAGAATTCACAATGCCTGTGACACGGAGTATTATCAGTGCACCTATCTGGAAAATGTATTTGGGTAATGTAATTCTTTTGGTACTTGTATTTTTATCACAAACAAGCAGATTGTATTCAACCCGGACATGTCAGGTTCTTAAACATGATACTTTTGTGAACGACAATAAGGAATTAACTTACCAGAAGGTTTGATTCTGATTCTTTTTATTAAGAAGAGTCTCAGGGCAGCTCGGGTGGCTCAGCAGTTTAGCGCCACCTTCAGCCCACGGCGTGATCCTGGAGACCCAGGATCGAGTCCCTCCTCAGGCTCCCTGCATGGAGCCTGCTTCTCCCTCTGCCTGTGTCTCCTCTCTCTCTCATAAATAAAATCTAAAAAAAAAAAGTCTCAGAGGCATTACTTTAACCAAAATTGATATGACTTAGTTTTGCAGAATGGCTGAAGATGCAGTTAACTCAAGCTCACCACAGTGGTTAAACTTTTGTCTGCAGTGGGAACACCTGATAAATACCTTAAAGTAGATTTGGGCTCTACCCCCATGATTTTTGATTCAGTAAACAGGGAGTGGGGTTAAGAATTTGCAGTTTTACAAGTTTCCAAGTGACATTAATACGTCTATTCTAGGAGCTACAATTTGAAGACCCTGTTCCTAAATAAATACTCTCAGCTGAATTTGTTTAGCAATGGATCCAGATAAAATTATGCTATCTCAAAAGCCTTCATAAATCACATATTACCTTAATTAATGTTAGTGACTAAGTCAATGAATTGAGCAAACAAAATGGTACATTTCTGAGTTTTATACTGTTTACTTACAAAAATAGATAGAAACCATTCTATGAATGGGAAACAGTAAATATGTATCCTTGGTACAGTTTCTAGAAACACCAACTGGGTGAACACTAAAATTGTGAAGATAGTATGGTCACATCAGCCAACTTTGTCAAGAAATAATGACTAGAAGTAATGGTGACCACAAGTAGAAGTTACTCTGATCTTGCATGTAGAATCCGTTATGAATTGCAAACTTTAACATGTTACAGAGCATCACCTCTGTACTCCCTGAATATTATACAACTCTTAAGTGGTGAGAAAAAGTATGAAAGTAGTTTAAACTGTAACCACTATCACCACCACTGCTACAGGTGATGGGATAACCTTCTCCCTTCCATTAGGAATCAGGATTGTAGAGGCAGTCTGGATTCAGTATTCACTTGTGTTCAAGGTTGGAAGACTGGAGGTAATGTGTTAGAGAAGGTAAACATTTGGATATAAAAGAAAGAAACATTTTTTGGAGGTAATCTTCATCTTTGTATCTCTGCTTGAAAACTGCATAGAATTTTGTTCCAGTTAAGTTAGTCTAGATAAATGATATTGAGAGAATCTCATGTACAGTTGCCTTTTCCTCCTCAAAATCCAAAATTGTGTCAAATGCATTTTAGTTAGATATCTTTCTTTTTCAAAGATCCCATTCTGGGATCTTGGTTCAAGATGGTGATGGAGGAGGATCCTGTACTTGCCTCCTGCCACAGACATATTGAATCTATAGCTATGTACAGAACTCTTAGCTATGAAAGAAACTCAGAAACTAGCTGAGCAACTACTACACATCAGCTTAATGAGAAAATAAAAACCCACACTGAAATGGATAGGAGAAGCTGAGACAGAATCTTGCCCTAAGTCCTACCTTTGGCATGGCAGCTTACAATCTAGAGGGAACTTAAAATGCTAAGCTTCTCCCTAAAGAATAAAGAGTTTGAGCCCCATATTTAGAACCTCAGCTTTTAAGAATTGAACCTGGGAGACAGGCCCACAAGACATCTAGCTTTGTGGCTTGTGGCCACCGACCCAACTGAATTAAGAAAGTTATTTATTAAAGGGCTCATCAAAACTCTCAGTGACTATGTTCCAGGGCCTAGTGCCCAGGGAGCTGACTAAAAGGGATATTTCTGTGAAAAAGGTCTAATGTACCTATCTTAAAAGCTTTGGTCTGAGAAGCAGGCTTCTAATTTAACACACATCAAGAGTTCACTAAAATCTTCTCTAGACTTCAGAGGCCAGTGCATCTCGTCTTTATGCTTTTGCTCTGCCTTATTCCAAGTCTCTGCTATCTTTCAGAAAAGAGTTTGTGTACTCATTTGGTGCCCCAGTTTTTACAACTGCTGCCCGGGAAATGTCCATCACATGGTTCTGGTGGGCAGTGGGGCTTTTATTCACAAATCCCATGGGACAGTCACAAGTAGAGATAGTGTTTAATTGGCTACCATCTTAGGGCACAGTGTAGAGGCAGACAGAAACACCCAGTCTTTTCATGAAAGAGTCCTGTT
The DNA here is from genome assembly GCF_053574225.1 of Canis aureus. NCBI lineage: Eukaryota > Metazoa > Chordata > Mammalia > Carnivora > Canidae > Canis > Canis aureus. The sequence continues at coordinate 17,105,158 of NC_135612.1, read as the reverse complement.
AGCCTATCATCATAGCTGTGGTCTAAGGAGCAGGCTTCTAGTTAAACACATATCTAGGGGCCAAGAATTCTCTCCAGATACAAGAGAGGCCAGCAGTTACCACCTTTGCACTCTTCCCCATATTCACTCCAGGTCACCTGTATCTTTAAGAAAGGAACTTGTGTGCATATTTGGCTACTCCCCAGAAAAGACATCCCTTGATAGCCTGGATCTGGTGGTGATGAAGGCTTGTGTCCATAGGCTGAACAGGATAGTAGCAAACAAACTCTCCTTCATGGGCTATCACCCTAAGGGTCACTGCATAGGGAAGGACAGAAATACCCATGTCTCAGTTTTCCCTTAAAAGAATTATATTTGCATACTATCAAAGCTGCTTCTGCCTTCTATTCAGACTAAATCTAGATAGTGACTGAGATCTTCCCTTTTGAGATACTGGCAAGTCCTGGAATACCCTGATTGCTATATGCCACTAAGAACAAAGGCTACTTGGACAATTACAAAGACTAAAGAGACAAATAACAGTGAGGGCAGGGGTAAATAGTAAATTGTATCCCATACAGGAGGTCACGGTTGCAAAACTAAGAGAGGTGGCTATTTTATCTAACACTTAGAAACCAACACAAAAAGTCAAGGGAAATGAAGACATGGAAGAACATCTTCCATGTGGGTAAACAAGATAAAACCTCAGAAAAATACCTTACTGAAACAGAAATATAAATGATGTGATAAAGAGTTCCAAATAATGGTTATAAATATGCTCACCGAGGCCAGTGGAACAATGGATGAACAAAGTGATTATTTTGACAAAACAACAAAAAAATATAAGAAAGTATTGAACGGAAATCACAGAACTAAAAGATAATTGAACTGAAAAATATAATCAGAGTTTCAACAGCAGACTAGATGAAGCCAAAGAAAAGATCAGTATACTCAAAGACAGAAGAGTGAAATTCATTCAGTGTAGCAAAAAGACTGGAGATGGCTTAAAGGACATAAAGGATAACATCAACTGGACTGGTATCTGCATTATAGGTATCCCATAAGGGGAAAAAAATTCAGCAGAAAAAGTATTTGGGAAAATAATGCTTGAAAAGATCCCTAGCATGGGGAAGAAAACAGACATCCAGGTTTACGAATCCTATGAAGTTCCAAATAAGGGGAAATAGGAGAGGCCAACAAGAAGACACATTATAATTAATTTGCCAGAAGTTAACAACAATGAGAGAATCTTAAAAGTGGCAAGAGAAAAACAACTTGTTACATGTAACCCAACTCCCAGTAGACTATTATCAGCAGATTTTTCAGCAGAAACTTTGCAGGCCAGCAGAGAGTGGGACCACATATTCAAAGTGCTAAAGAAAAAAACAAACGCAACTTCCAAGCAAGAATACTCTAACTCACAATGTTGTCTTTCAGAATTTAAGGAGAGAAAGTTTTCCATACAAAAAAAAAAAAAAAAAAAAAAAATCTAAAGGAGTTTCTAACCACTACACTAGTCTTATAATACACATTAAAGGGACTTCTTTAAGCTGAAATGAAAGAGTGCTAATTAGTAACAGGAAAATGTAAGAAAGTGTAAATTTCACTGGTAAACAGAGTCAAATTCAGAAAAATCTAATATTGTAATGCTACTATTAGAGTTAAAATACAAAAGTAATAAAAACAACTTTACAGTAATCTGGTACAACAATGTATGCACATATAAAAAGATATGTAATATCAAAATGTAAAACTTGCTTGGAGAGAAAAAAATATATGAAGTTTTAGAATGCATTCAAACTTAAGTTATTATAAACTTAAAATACACTGTTAAAGGAATCTGAGTACGCCACTACTGAAAATTATCAAATCACAGGGGAGAAAGCAAAAGAAGGAATAAAGAAATTACAAGACAGCCAGAAGACAATTAATTAAATGGCAATAAGTTTATACCTACAATAATTTAAATGTAAATGGGCTAAGTTCTCCAAGCAAAAGACTTAGAACAGCTGAGGATTAAAAAAAAAAAAGAAATTAAGATCCATCTATATGCTGCCTACCAGGGACTTACTTCAAATGTAAAGAATACACACAGACTGAAAATGAAATGGAGGTGGGAAAAGATACTCTGTGGAAACCAGAGGAAAGAGGACAGTAGCTATACTTGGACTTTAAGAGAAAGACTGTAATAAAAGAACAAGAAGGTCATTATAATTATGATAAAGAGGTCAATCCAACAAGAGGATATAACATTCGTAAATATTTATGTACCTAACATAACAGCAACTAAATGCATTAAAGGAAAATCTACAGACCTAGAGGGTGAAAAGTACAGCAATCTAATAAATAATAGAGAACTTTAATATCAACATTCATCAATGAATATATTTTCCAGACAAAAATCTATAAACATGTTGGTCTTAAATACATTGTATTCTGTAAATCCATCTGATCTAAACAGAACATTTCATCCCCAAACAGAATGTACATTCTTCCCAAGCACTCATGGAACATTCTTGCAGATATATCGTTAGGCCAGAAAATAAGTCTTAATAGATTTAACAAGATTTAAATCATATCAAACTTCTTCTCTGACTACAATGGCATGGAACTATAAGTTAGCTAAATGATGAAATCTGAACAACTTATAAATAGGTAAAGTTTAAATAACATGCTCCTGAACAACCAATAAGTCAATAAAGAAATCAAAAGAGAAAACGAAAAAATAATTTTGAGATAATTTAATATAGAAATATACCAAGAGTTATGGGTTACAACAAAAGCAGGTCTAAGAAGGAAATTATTTTATTTATTTATATATATTTAAAAGATTTTATTTATTTATTCACGAGAGACAGAGACACAAGCAGGGGGAGAAGCAGGCTTCATGCAAGGAAGCTGATGTGGGAATCAATCCCAGGTATTCAGGATCATGGGCTAGGCTGAAGGTGGTGCTAAACCGCTGAGCCACCCAGGCTGCTCTAAGAAGGAATTTTTATAGTGCTAAATGCTCACTTTAGAAAAAAAAATTATCTTAAATAAACCTAACTTGTTATACCTCAAGGAACAAGTAACAGAGAACAAACTAGTAGAAGAAATAAAGATCAGAAAAGAAATAAATAACATATAGACTAAAATGTCAATAAAAATATCAATGGAATTATGAGCTCATTTTTTTGAAAAAGACAAAATAGACAAATCTTTAAATAGCCTCACCCAGAAAAAAAAAGACTAGAAGAAAATGAGAAATGAAAGAAGACATGTTATAACTGATACCACAGTAATACAAAGGAATGTAAGAGACTATATGAGCAATTATTTGCTAACAATTTGGACAAGTTAGAAGGAATGGATAAATTCCTCAAAATATATAACTTACCAAACTAGAAACATGAACAGAAAATCCCAACAGACCAATTATTAGTAGGAAGATTGAGTCAGTAATCAAAAACCTCTCAACAAGTAAAAGTTTAAGATAAGATGGGTTCATTGGTAAATTCCACTAAACATTTAAAGATGAATTAATGCCAATCCTTCTCAAGCTCTTCTAAAGTACAGAAGAGAGAAAGTTCCAAACTCATTTTATGAAGTCAGTATTATGTTGATACTGAAACCAGACAAGGACTACAGAACAAAAGAAAATTACCGATCAATATCCTTGATGACCATAAGTGCAAAATTCTTAACCATTTTTATTGAATTAAATTTGCTAACACATTGAAAGGATTATATACTATAATTAGGTGGGAATTAATTCAGGAATGCATGGATGGTCCAACATGTACAAATTAATCAATAGGATATGCCACATTAACAAAACAAAAAAACAAAAATCACATTATCCTCTCACTGGTTACAAAAGAAGCATTTGAAAAAATTCAGCATTCAATTATGATAAAAATGCTCAACAAACTGGGTATAGAAGGAAGATACCTCAACATAATGAAGGCCATATAAGACAAGACCACAAATGACATCAATCTCAGTGGTGAAAAGGTGAAGAGCCAAAACAATCTTGAGAAGAACAAAGCAAGAAGCATTACTCTTTTTTAATTCAAACTATATTACAAAGTTATACTCATCAGAGTACTGTGGTAGGGGCATGAAAACAGACACATTGATCGATGGAATAAAGAACACAGAAATAAGACCACATATATATTATCAATTTATGGCAAAGGAGTCAAGAACATAAAATGAGGAAAGGACTATCTCATTTGTACATTTTTTTCTGTGAAAACTGGACTGACATATGCATAATAAAATTCGATCACTATCTTACATCATATGCAAAAGTTAACTCAAAATGGGTTAATGAACATATGACCTGAAATCATAATATTCTAGAAGAAAACACAGGTGGTGAGCTCTTTGACACCAGTCTTGGTGACTATTTTTTGAATCTGACTCCAAAAGCAAAAGCAATACATACCAAAATTAACAAATGAGGCAATATCCATCTAGAAAGCTTTTGCACACCAAAGGAAATTATCAACAAAATTAAAGGCAAACTACTGAATGAGAGAAAATATTTCCAAGTTATATATTTGATAAGTGGTTAATATCTAAATTATATAAAATATCATACAACTCAAAAGGAAAAAAAAAAACAATAACTAAAGAATGGTCAGAGAATTTGAACATACTTTGTTTTCCCAAGAAGACATACAGATAGCCAACAGGTATATGAAAAGGTGCTTAACATCACTAATCCTCAGGTAAAGGCTAATAAAACTCACAACGAAGTATCACTTCATACATATTAGAATGTCTGTAACAAAAAAGATAAGACAACAAATGTTGGTGATGATATGGAGAAAAGGAATCTTGTGCACTGTTGGCAGGAATGTAAAATGATACAGCCACTATGGGAAACAATATGGAAGTTCCTCAAAAAATTAAAAATAGAACTATCATATGATTCAACAATTTCACTTATGGGTATTTCTCCAAGAAAACAAAAACAATAGCTCGATATCTACACTTCCTTCTCCCTGTCCCCACATGTTCGTTGTGGCATAATTGAATGATAATCAAGACATGGAGGCAACCTAAGTATCCGTCAATAAATGAATAGATAAAATAGTGTATACATATATTCACACACACACAATGGAATATTCTTTAGCCATAAAATAGAAAGATTTCCATTTTCAACAACATAGTTTAACCTTATACACATTATGCTAAATGAAACATCAGAGAAAGACATGATCTTATCATAACTGGAGCCTAATTCCCCCCTAAAAAAATTAACTCAGAGATATATGGAACAAACTTAATGTTTCCCAGAGGTGGGGAGTAAAAGTGGGTGTGACATGGGTGAAGGAGGCCAAAAAGAAGTAGTCATGGAGATATAACGCTCAGCATGGTGACTATAGTTAGACTGTGGAAGGAGCCTCGGTGTCCATCAAAAGATGAATGGATAAAGAAGATGTGGTTTATGTATACAATGGAATATTCCTCAGCCATTAGAAACGACAAATACCCACCATTTGCTTCGACGTGGATGGAACTGGAGGGTATTACGCTGAGTGAAGTAAGTCAATCGGAGAAGGACAAACATATGTTCTCATTCATTTGGGGAATATAAATAATAGTGAAAAGGAATAGAAGGGAAGGGAGAAGAAATGGGTAGGAAATATCAGAAAGGGAGACGGAACATAAAGACTCCTAACTCTGGGAAACGAACTAGGGGTGGTGGAAGGGGAGGAGGGCGGGGGGTGGAGGTGAATGGGTGACGGGCACTGAAGGGGGCACTTGATGGGATGAGCACTGGGTGTTATTCTGTATGTTGGTAAATTGAACACCAATAAAAAATAAATTTATTAAAAAAAATGAAAGCTGCTAGTAGTAAATCTTAAGTTCTCATCACTAGAAAAAAACTTGTAACTCTGTATGGTGATAGATATTAACTAAACTTATTTTGGTGATCATTTTGCCATATACAAACATTATACAATCATTATGTTGTACATGAGAAACAAAGGTTATATGTCAATCATACCTCAATAAAAATAATTGGTAATATATAGCATACAAAATTATATGACATTTCTTCTGGGCCTTGTAAATGAAGCAAATATTTCAGGAATTTACAAAGCAGATTGAGGCCTTTTTAAACAGTGCTGTGTATATCTAGATTGTGTGTGTGTGTGGGGGGGGCGGTTATGGGAGGTTGTGTCACTTGTGTGACCTAGATACTGGTAGTTATAATACCTTGAAAAGTTATCATGACCATGTAAATTTTAGAGTCTACATTCTTAATAAAACCTTAATTATGTATTAAATGTATCTGCATTCTTGGGCAATCATGTATTAAATATATCCACATCCTTGGACAAATTATATTTCTTCCATATCTCAAAAATGACTGATTATCAGATATTAAAAATCCATGACAATGCTTAAGAAATAGAGGAAAATATTCAAAGGTGCAACATTATAAAAAATCTGCTTAAACATTTAAGTTGAATATATATGTAAAAGAAAATTGAGCAAGATTAAATATATAAAATTAAGTAATATTCCAATTCAAAGTCCATAGAAAATACTGGACATAAATTTTTATGGAAATTAAATCTGTATCACTGACATAATTTCAAGTAATTTTAGCAGCTTTGATATAAACTAAGGACTATTTCAGTGACATCATACAATTTAAGTTTTTTTTCTTGCTTATACAACAGTAAAATACTGTTGCACATGTTCTGGGTTTCTTAGGTTCATTGGCCCATTAGATAATTCAGGTAACTTGACTCCTATGTTTGTCTCTGCCATTCCCTGGAGCTATGCTGTCCCCTTCAACCAGCCATTATGTGCACAAAGAGAAGATGGGAAAGATACACTTGATTCATGACTGTCTTCATAACATATCATTTCTGTTCACATTACTTTGGAGAGAAACATATTTTGATCCTATCTGAATGCAGTGTAGTTGGGAATTACAGTCCCTTGGGGGTAGTTCTATCTCAGCAACCACTCTATATCGTGTGTGTGGGGCGGGGGCATCTCTCTTACATTAGTGATAAAAAGAGACATTTCATAAAATATTGGAAATGATGTGATGTGCAATAGTGAGAAGGTGGGCATAAACAGGATGAGGAACAGAACCAAAGTCTATAACCTACACTGGAGAGGCAATAATGAGAGAGGCGATCCACTCATGGTGAAGTGAGAAAAGTTAGAACTGGCAGGTTGACCAATGTGATCTAATGAGAACCACAATAGTAATGAGTCATTCAACCCTCACAGTTTAACCAGTGCTGGCCTTAGAAAGGCCATAAGAACCAGGATAAAGTCAGGGTGCCCTTGCCTAGAAATCTCTGCACAGGGTAGTCACGATCACTGGAAGCACCATTTCTTAAATGGACCCAATTACATATGTAAGCTAGAAGGAAACATGAAATATGAAAATGATCTCCAAAACAAATGGCATCATCTTAGAAATCAAGCACAGAATAGAGACACAAAATTCAATGAGCAGGATAACACCAATCAGTATGGTAAGATTTTAAATATAACCAATCCCCAGAGAATTGCAGCAGCATACAACATACGCATATATATAATCCGTACTTAAACATCTTATAAATTAACTTTGGATTAGGACATACTGTCAACAGATAGGAACAGAAATGGGCACAGTGGAAAAGCTGGAGTATTCAAACTAAAGTTTTAACCCATTTTGAAGTAAGAAGGAACTCAGAGGGTAGGGAAAATATACCAAGCATATGCTGGTCACAAAAGGCAGATACCTACTAAGGTAAATAAAATTGCGGAGTTCAGGAAAAGTAGGTAAGACCCATCAAGAAAAATACTAATAAAAGTCATCTGAGAAATCACATTAAAGGTAAAATTCAAAAAGTATTATAACTATGAAAGTTATAGTCCACAAGAATATATACAAATATATAAACCTTAATGTACTAAGAAGAGCTTCAAAAATAACTCTTAGACATCAAAAGACTGTAAAGAAAAGATGGCAAATCTGCAATAATTGGATACACTTCTCAGAATTTGACAATATGATGGAATATAAATTGGTGTAGTATGCCAGTTCTTCAAAAAACAAAAATAGAACTACTATGTGATCCAGCAATCCCAACTACAGGTATCCAAAGGAAATTAAATCAGGAGTTCAAGAAGAGCTATTCACTCCCATATTTATTGCAGCATTATTTGCAACAGCCAAAATATGAAAACAACCTAAGTATCCGTCAGTGGATGAAAAGATAAAGAAAATGTGGTGTACATATTCACAGATGGACACACACACACACGATTATTATTTCATCATGAGAGAGAAGAAAATCCTGCTATATGAGACAACATGGATGTACCTTGAGAGCATTATGCTAAGTGAGATAAACCAGACAAATACTGTATGAGATCGTTAAAACGTGAAATCTGAAAAAGCTGAACCCATAGAAACAGAGTAGAATGGTAGTTGCCAAGGGCTCAGGGGATGGGACAACTGGAGAGAGGTTGGTCAAAGAGTATAAACTTGCAACCAGAAGATGAGTAAGTTCTGAACATCTAATGGACAGAATGGTGAGTATAGTCAACTATATAATATACTTAAATTTGCTAGGAGAGTATATAACAAATATTCTCACCAAAAGAATAAATGATAATTATGTGAGTGATAGAGGTATTAGCTAACACTACAGTGCTAATCATAATACAATATATAAATGTATCAAATCAACATGTTTTAGACCTTAAACTTACACAAATATATATGCATTGTAGCTAAATTAAAAAGTAGTTGAAATTTCACAAGTCATCATACACAAAAAAGAAATTGACAGTTTAAGTAGAAAAAGTAGATTAAATATTTAAATAGGATAACTGACAAGCCAGAGTTAAAAGATAATAGAGGACTTTACCATAAGCTTATGTGTTGTGCCTGTGTGTGTGTGTATTTGACTTTATAGTCTACAAAGAAAATCTTGATAGATTCCAAACAACAGAGTTTAACAAAATTAGTAATTAAGAAAAATCTTAGATCTGTTGCCACAGATGTTTCCACATAAAGGAAAAAAATCTCAATAATTTATAAATTATCCAGAAAAGTAAAATTGAAATTGCTAACTAAAAACAATTGACACTGGAGAGCATTATGAATCAAAACCTGTCAAGGGTCACCAAAGCAAAATATAAATATTTAATTTTATAATATATAAAATCTATGAAGTTCCTTTTAAATAACTAAATTTTCTGTTAGCAAAGCTAGAAAAAAACCCTCAAATAGAAATGCATAAAATAGGGATGCCTGGGTGGCTCAGCAGTTATGAGTCGGCCTTTGGCTCAGGGCATGATTCTGGAGTCCCGGATCGAGTCTCACATTGGGTTCCCTGCAAGGAGCCTGGTTCTCCCTCTGGTATGTCTCTGCATCTCTCTATGTCTCTTATGAATAAATAAATAAAATCTTAAAAAAATACATAAAATAGAAACAGAAAGACTAGAATTAATCAGTAAAGCTAAAATGTTATTTGAAAACCTCAGCAAATAAGGCAAACCTTTGGATAGTCTGTTTAGGGAAGGGAGAGGAAACAAAAATATTAAGAACACTGGGGTACATAAGTATAGAGTTAGAGATTTCAAAAAATGTGATCTTAATATGTACTTTATACAAATATGTTTAAACATAGATGAAAATAATTATTTTCTAGGAAACCTTAAATCACCAGAATCAAGAAGTATAATCCCTAAGAGACCAATAACTATAGAAGACAAAGGTATTTCCCTATCAACAACATCAAGCCCAACAGTTTAATTTTGACCAAAATACCAATGAACAAATAATTCTCTGTTAAGTAAATATTCTAGTAGAGAAAAGAAAAGGCAGTAGGGAGAGACAGAGAAGAAGTTTACTCACCAAATTTTATAAAACTAACATAATGCTAATTTAAAAGTTGGGCAAGGATAATTCTCCAAAAGAGCTAATTTTATACAAAGATAGATGTGAAAATCCTTAATATAAGATTAAAAAATAGTGTTATTAAAATGATACTGTTGTTTATAAAAATATTATTAAAATAATAATGCATTATGACCATTATCATAGGATTACCTTGGTTTAATATAAGAAAATTTATTAATATAATTACTCACATAAGCAGATTAAAGAAGTACAATTACAACTGTCTCAATCGGTCTTGCAAAAGAAGTTGGTAAAACTTAATACTTATTCTTTATTTTAACTACTCTTAGCAAAGTATGAATAAAAAATTTCCTTGATTTATAGGCTATTCAACAGAAATACCCAGCATATGACATTTTCATTAACACACATTATAAGCATTACCATTCAGTGTAGGAACAAGACAACACTGCCCACTTCAAAACTAGTCTTTAAGAGTGCACTGAAGGTCTTACTTAGCTCATGCAGTAAAAGAAGTTAAAGAAATCAGAGGTATGATACTCAGAATGATGTTACGTTCACCTTTGTGGATGAGAAGATAATTTACTTAAAAATTCAAAGAAAATCATTAAAAAATAACTATTCTAATAGGAAGTTAAGGAAATATCTATTATCTACAAAAAATGTAGTAAGAACTACAACCAAAATAAAATTCTACCCAATTTACAACATCCTGATTTTCTCTTTATATATTCATTTATCTTAAAAAATTAATTTGCAAACGATAAAAAAATGTTCATTTTCCAAATTTTACAGGTGTTATAAGTAGTAAGAAATAGCATGTGTACACTAATTTATTGGGGGATAAAAGTATTTTATAAGCTCAGATGAAAAGACAATATAGAGTTATTATTTTGGAATGGAAAAATAAGAATGATGTAAATAAGGTTATTTTAGAAATTACAAATGGTCAGTTTCATCTGCTCTCCAGCTTGAAATGAGTCAGAGAAAATGTTAGTTACTATAAATATTTCATTCCAATATAGCATAATTTCTCTTTATTCTAAATATTGCACTTTTATCTCTGAAAAAATATTATAAAACAGATCTCTAATCTGTATTTGGGCTTATGTTTACATTAAACAATGGACATATATTAATTTTACAATGTTCAGTATTCTAGTAATTTCTAGGGACATCTTATTCTGTATCATTCACAAACATAACTCTAAAGTTATAAACGTAAAACAAAGCATTACCCTAGAAAGTGAACACTGATTAAAGTCACAATGTGCTCTTTTGTGATAGTGTTTTTAATAAAATATTATCAGTGGTAAAATGTAAATAAAAAAGTAAATTGCTTCATTCATCATGTATTTTATGCAGTTAAAATGAATGAACTCTCCTTTGAGAAAACATTTGACTAAGCAAAATAATGGTTATGAGTTTGAGAAAATGTTTAATGAACTTACTGGTTAAAATGCAGTTGTTATTTTACAGCCTATTATTGTATGCTTTAAATTAATTGAGGGTTCTCTGCTCAGAGATTTTTTTTTCTTTTTCTACTTAATATAACAAAATAAATGACCTTAGTAACTCAGGTGGATGCCAGGAAGTTACCAGGTAGAGAATCTTAGTTGACCTAACAGTATGGGACTGGAAGAGTGTATCCATGATTCTTCATATTCATTTGTATGGTGTCAGTTCAAAGGCAAGGAAGTTGCCAATGATCAAACAGGACTGTTCTTCAAACAGTTCATATTATAGGCATTGTGACTGATACACATGTCTATTTCTTGTTTTGAAATACATTGATTTACTATATATATATAAGTTTAAATGATATTGCCATCCGCATATTAATATTTCAAGCAACATACATACCCATTTGCTGAAGGCAACAGGAAAACATGCTTATTTTAAGAATGTAAGCCTTATGGTAGCTTTATTGATAATTGCCAAAATTTGGAAGGGACCAAGAAATCCTTCAGGAGGAGAATGGATGAGTTGCATTACATCTAGGCAATAGATTATTAGACAGTGGAAATAAAGTGAGCTATCAAACCATGAAAAAATATGGAAGAAACTTAAATGCATGTTACTAAGTAAAATAAGTCCATCTGAAAAGGTTACATACTGTATGATTCCAAGTATATGACATTCTGAAAAAGGCAAAAACTATGGAGACAGTAAAAAAAAATAAAAATAAAAATAAAAATAAAAAATAAAACACTGTTTGCTTGGGGCTAGGGAGAGGGAGAAAAAGTAGGTGAAACAAAGAAGGATTTTAGGGCAGTGTAACCACTAGTTGTGATACTATAATGGTGGATAGATGACATCAAACATTTGTTCAAACCCACAAAATGTACAATTTAGAGTGAACTCTAATGTAAACTACAGACTATGAGTGGTAATGGGTCCATGTAGGGTCATCAGTTCTACAAAATGTACCACTCTGTTGGGAGATGCAGATATCAAGGGAATCTATGCATATGTGGGAATGAGGGATGGATACATGAGAAATCTCTATATGTTCCACTCAATTTTGCTACAAACCTAAAACTGCTCTAAAAAGTCAATTAAAAAAAATTTAAGCCTGAATATATTAACGGTTCTAATATTTAAAACCTAATGCTGGAAGATAGTTCTAAACTATGGCAAACCTATCATATGACTCATTAAACGAACTGATGTTAGGTCTGTCCCTTCATGAAAAATAGTATTTTCAGGATGCCTGGATGACTCAGTGGTTGAGAGACTGCCTTCAGCTCAGGACGTGACTGTGTGGTTGCAGGATCGAGTCTCACATTGGGCTCCCTGCATGGAGTCTGCTTTTTTTTTTTTTTTAAGATTTTATTTATTTATTCATGAGAGACACAGAAAGGTAGAGACATAGGCAAAGGGAGAAGCAGGCTCCCTGCGGGGAACCTGATGCGGGACTCCATCACAGGACCCTGAGATCATTACCTGAGCCAAAGGCAGGTGTTCAACCACTGAGCCACCCAGGTGCCGGGGAAGGGCTAATCTTCAAAAACAACAATAGATCATAGCCACAGACATGTTGAATGAGCACTTTCATACGAAAATAGTTGGTGTAACCCATATAATGTGTTATCTCAACATAGGGGCGGGGGCAGCAAAAATGGATAGTTTGCACTTAGAATGATGGATTTGAGTCTACATCTGTCTCAGTTTGTTGTTGTTTTTGATCTTGGGCAAGTCAGTTTATGTCTTGCTCAGTCAATGCCTCTACATCTTCATTTAGAGTGAGGTATGAGCAAAGGAGACGGGAGTATGAATTAAGTGTGTATAACCAGAAGTAGTATATAGACAAAAATTAACTCACAAGATCAAGAATTTTGAGCATGAACATGACATCCCCTTACAGTCCAGATCCTATGGGACAATTTCATCATCTGATGCACAGAAGCTAAAAAAAAAAAGAATAAAAAGAAAAATGTGGAGACAAGAAAATACATACTAAGTAACAGTCACATTGTAAAAGATTGTGGTTGGCCCCTAAAAAATACTACATACATATAAACTGATACTTAGACCTACTATGTATCTTTATGGTTTGAAATATATAAATACAATAAACTATATATCTTCTTCAAAAACATGTTTGGTATGTGACTAGTAAAATTGGACACTTGATATATTCTGGCTATTATTTTATATCATATACTATTCAAGAATTTGTTCATTCACTCAACATTTCATAAGTGCCTGTGATATGCTACATTATCAGGATGAAGCCTTAAATAAGACAATGCTCCTGTGTTCTTGAAGTTTATATTCCAAAGCAAAAGGTGACATTGATCATTCTAATTTCAAATACCTTTGATCTCTCAGAAATCAGATAAAACCAGAAAAATTCCATGACAGTATATTAAGAATCTTGAAAGTATACTTTAAAATATTTACTTTTAGGGGCATCTGGGTGGCTCAGTCGATTAAGCTTGATTTTGGCTCAGGTCAGGATCTCAGGTTCATCAGATCAAGCCCTGTGTCGAATTTTGTGCTGGGTGTGCAGCCTGCTTAATTTTCTTTCTCCCTCTGCCCCTGGTCTGTTCTCTCAAAAAAAAAATAAAATTTAGATTATATACATATATATATATATATATATATATATATATGTATATATATACACATATATATACACACACGATAAAATTAACTTTTTAGTACACAATTCTGTGAGTTTAGACTAATATATACAGCTATTTAACTACTACTGCAATCAAGATACAGATCAATCACTCCCCCACCCCCCGCAAAATCCCTTGTTAAAAACAAACTTCAGTAAAGATTTGGAATTTTTCAAAGAACACAAAAATTTGGCATAAAAACAACTCAAGTGACTCATAAATTATAAAAGTATAATTAAGTTGCTTAAGTGTAGTCTTAAGGCATATTTACCTTCAAGACACAACAATCAGTTGAAAGTAGCTCAAAGATAAACAAACCAAAAACAGGGGATACAGTCTTTGTTAGTAAATACAGCAGGGTCTTAACTAAGTGAAATGATATCTCACTACCCCAGGCAACTGCAGAATCATTACCCCACTCCTCCATCTCCTCATCTTTGTCTGCATAATCTCTCTCTGTGACTCTCTGAGGAACTGCTCACTCTGCAGTGATGCCTGCTTCAAAAGAACATCATCAGGCCATGAGTCCACAGGATATTACAGACTCTGCACCTGCATGACCTCCCACGCACAAGCTGAGATCCCAAATTCCAAGGAAAAGAATTAGATGTGGCCAGGACAGTGAATAATACTACACTCCCTTACATGTTTTAGAGCGTACAGATGGGTTTGGCAATCTCCCACTTCTTTGCAAAGACACCTCAGTGAGAAGTGTAGTAGGAGAAGGAGTAATACCAATAATGGTAATAATACTAACACCAAAATATTAAGATCAAGAGCATGCTGTATTTTCAAGATACCATCTAGAACATAGCTATTACAGTGCAGTAAGATATTATCTCAAACAAAGGAGAAATTATCAGAACTGGAGAAAGTGAGAAAGTCTATTACAGTCAAACTGAAAGGACTAGAAAGAAGAACTCCAGCAATAATGACCTACACTTAAATAAGCCGGCCAATGTTTAGAATCTTGAGTACTGAAGAACACCTGCAGATTACCTGGAAGAAGTTCTGGGGATAATCACAATAAATTAGGATAAGAATTAAATTCAAACATATTAAAAAATAAGTACCATTTTAGTGAATGGCATTGACAGCACAAATAAAATAACAGTGTTTAGTTTGGTTTCCAGACAAACCAGCTTATATTCATGACATTAGATTTTTGAGATTGCCAGGAGCAGTTGATGAAACAATCTGATTATGTTCCTATAATGACACACACCAGTCATACTGGACTAAAATGCCAACACTACCTTCAACTCAAGTTGTATATCCTGTTTCTTTTGCTCCCAAAGATCTTGATAAGGAAATAATGTAAATGCATTTACCAGTTACACTGTCAAGTGTCCAGGAAAAACAACTACAACTAGAATTTCAGACAAGATGGAAAGAGAAAATGTGTTTTACTTTTTTTTCATAAGATCCAAGGTGACAGAGATATGCAGAATGCATTTACTCCTTATACTCAAACAAAACAAAACATGATTCTGTTTGAAAGCCAGAGGAAAAGAAAAAGAGTGGGAAACAGAACTAGAATGCTTATGAGGTATTTGTTTAGCATCTAAATAAAATAATAAGTATTATTAGTTTTATGAAAATGATCCTGACTCAGTAAAATAGACCGAACTCACAGCCAAAGAGTCATTTTTATATATCTATATTTATATTTATTATGTAGATTAAAAATTATAGACCATCTGCCAGGTTCTCTTCTTTTAGCCTCAGTGATTCTTTGTACCATGAAATAAAATCTATTCACATGTACAGGCATGCACGTGTGCACACACACACATACAGCACCAAATCATAAGTTTCACTGTTTTCCAAACACAGCTTGATGATATTGAAATAAATCATGGACCAGTCAATCTACAACTAAAATTGCTATGTTATCACAGAGTCACAGAAAATAACATTAGTACAATAAAAATCCTAAATTGATGAAAGGAATTGGACTAAAGCAGCTATATCCTAGCTTAGAGCAGGCATAGATCAGTGAGTATATTCTATAATTTGGAATAAGATAACTTGAAAAATATTTATATTTTTCCATTACCAAATGACCCATCTTTTTATAGGAAAAGTAGCTTTTCCCATTCTCAATCCACAGTGAGGACTCTGAGTAGATGCTTCTAGATACAGTCAATGTAATGGACATTGGCTTTAGGACCTCAGAAAATGGATTATGAACTACATTTCTATCAAGTTTTGATAGAAAATATGTACAGCAGATACAGGTTTAATGTAGTTGAATTCCCCATTATTCATTGGCTAATTACTCCTTTTGTGGTGCTCCAGGTCTGTGGCTTCTCCTCTTTTTTCCCTCTGGCTGCCTGCCCGCCTTTGGCCATTTCACAGTTCATTAGCACCTTCAACATCTGATCAGCAGGAGAAGAACATAGACATGACTCAAATCACTCAATTTTATAGTTTTCTATCACTGGGACTAAAGGTTTGGTGAGATATGTGACTGAAACTAATACCTGAAATGGAATTATGAAGGTTCTTTGAATTGCAAAGAATCATTTTCTGTGTCATCAGAAATACTGAGAAGTTGATTACAATGAGTTGGTATAACTAAGCAGTTTTTCGAATTTTTTTCTGTTGAAATTCTCTTTCTTACAAAGCTATCCCGTGTTCACTGGCTTACTACATAGGCACATGACATACATAGAATGTACTGGATTAAAATCTAGGGAAGAACAAACTACATTCGATGTAAAATCTGTCTGGTATCATTGATAATCCCCTATTTTCTTAATGCCTACTTCCAAAGTAAATGAATAGTCTAATAAGCAAATGTACTATTTTCAAGAGTAATTATGTGTGTGTGTGTGTGTGTGTGTGTGTATATTTACTTACATATATATATATATGTAAGTAAATACTATGTGGTAGTATATGTACGTCAGAGTGATCATGTTTTCTCCATTGTATTCCTCATATATTTGCAGGTCATTTATATATTATTTAAATGTATATTAGTCTCATATTCTAAGCTTCACATTTTCTCAAATACATATTTTTAATTGAGATGAATGGACACCTGTACATAATTTGGTATCGCTTCTTTCTCCAGTAAACCTATTAAATAATTTTATATTAAAACTAAGAAGGCAAGCATAGTGACTTAACTCATGTAAGATTCTGTTTCCAATGAAGTTCTTAAAAGATTTAAATGACAAAATGCCTATCATGTATTGATTTAATGCATAATAAACAATCAACAAATAGCATCTTATTAAGATTGCAAATATATATTTTTTTAGATGAATGTACATATATATGTGTGTGTGTGTGTGTGTGTGCGCGCGCTTATTTGTCTTTGGTTATGGTTTCAGGGTAGAAAGTCCTAACAATGCTACTTTTGCCTTTTACACACATGTCACCTTAACATTCTCTCAACGGATGCATATTCCATTTGTACTATGTATAGGGCTCACCCATGCACTTAGGTAGTGTGGAGAATCTTCTACATTTAAGGTGGTTAGAGTCTGAATACCTGAGTTCTAGTTTTGACTGTGTTGCAATGAACTGTGTGACTCTCAATAAAACGTTTGACTTGTCCGACCTTCAAAAGATGGTCCTACCTGCCCTGTAATCTAACAAGGTTATCATGTACATCATGTAACTAAGAACATTTGTAACCCACCAAGAGATATTAAAATGGAAATGTTAGTATTACAAAAAAAAAGCAACCTATAAAAAGCAGTTTAGATTCTATTCTATAAGCTTCTAGAGATTTGTAAGCACTAAAGGGATGAGGGTAGTAATAAATCCTGAGACAAAGATAGCACTTGTTTGCTACTGCAGAAATCTAGTTAATTTAATAAGAATGGGGCATGCATGCAGATGTGGGAAGCCCAGCAAAGCTAAGCCTTGTGAATGCATCTATCATAATTGTCTTCAAATAAGACTTATTCGTGGACAAAACTCAAATCGGTCTCTCCTATTATTCTCATATCATAATTTGCAATTAATTTATAGGATATAGCCACTTACATATTCAACGTTATATCTGATTTTCCACATGCTTGATCACATGGGTCAAGGAAAGGGCTATGATCAAACATAGTATCACATCCTAACTCATTAGGTCTAGTATTAATGTGCCCTCCCCCATATCACTAACTCCATTTCATATGATTTCATTACTCCATTTTTTCCCCATAACTCCCTTAATATATTTTAAAATTCTCTCTTCTCTTTCCACACACTTGCCCTCATAGTCACACTCCACATTCCTATAGCTCTCTCTGGACAATGTGTCACTTTACCCCTCTTGTCAATATTACCTCAACATATAGAAACTTGATTTATAGAATGGCCAAAGTTGAACTCGTATCACCTGGAGGGTTTATTCAAACATTTTGTTACCAACTTATCTTGAAAGTTACCAAATAATTCTTCTGATATCAGAGTCTTACTTTCCATAAAAGAGTAACCTAAGCTAAATGTTTCATTTCCCATTCCATGAACCTTCTCTTTCTGTGTTTTGGGGGTTTTGGTGCCTTATTCCCTTGGTAAGGCATTGATTGATGAAATTTTGTCAAATGAGATCTCTCCAGGATATACTTTAAGAACCATTAAGATAGTCACACCTTGTGATTTAATTATCGAGTGCAATCCTCAATCTTCCCTTGTCTCCTAGTCCAGTTCACATATCTTGTCTTCGGAAATACATGTTGTCTCCTATCTTTATCTTCTCCCATTGTTTGTGTACATATATATATTTACAGTAAGACAAGAATGAGTCTTGTTTGGATTTCTTGAGTACCCTATGTTTTTTTTTGTGTGTGTATTCTGGAGCCTCTCGTAAAGAGTCAGGGTTGGGGCGCCTGGGTGGCTCAGTGGTTGAGCATCTGCCTTTGGTCCAGGGCGAGGATCTAGTCCCACATCGGGCTCCCTGAATGGAGCCTGCTTCTCCCTCTGCCTGTGTCTCTGCCTCTTTCTCTCTCTTTCTCATGAATAAATAAATAAAATCTTTAAAAAAAACAAACAAACAGAGTCAGGGTCAAAGTAGGCACTCAATATATGCTAGTTGAATTGATTGAATGAAAATGTCAGAGTGCTTGAGCTGGACTGGGTAAGAAAGTATTTACATGGGAAAGTAACCTGTTGGGATAATTAGATGACTGAAAAAAGCAGGAACAAGTGAAAAACAGTGAAGGAGATTTGAGAGAGGGGAACTGAGCATTATTAGGAAGAGAAAAAAAGAATAATGGACATTAAGAAAGGAGAGGTTCTCTAAAGGAAGCTCAAAATTTCCAAGAAGATGATCTAGGATTAGACAATCCTTGTATCTCCTTTTATTTTAATTTTTATTTATTTATGATAGTCACACAGAGAGAGAGAGAATGGCAGAGACACAGGAAGAGGGAGAAGCAGGCTCCATGCACAGGGAGCCCGATGTGGGATTCGATCCTGGGTCTCCAGGATCACGCCCTGGGCCAAAGGCAGGTGCCAAACCGCTGTGCCACCCAGGGATCCCTTTGTATCTCCTTTTTATTTCTCTTCTTTAAATAGAACACTTTTTTCAGCCTATTATTTTAAAAGTCTTTAATATGTGCTATGTTCAATAAATGATAATAAAATGTGTGAATGAAAATTCTTTGGAAAAGAAAGGTCAATTGGATTTATTTTTAAATGTGAAATTATTATCCCCTCTCAAGAAAGAAAATTAAACTGACATAGGATTTTTTTTTTGTAAAATAATTTGTATTTTTTTTACAAATGGAAGTAAATTGCTGAGCACCAGTAAATATCATTAAATAATGGAGATGTTCATTTTTATAAAATTTACTAATTAGAAAGAGACAGAGGGACAAATCGCATGCACACATGAATATAAGCATTCACACACATATTATGCTGACAGGAGACTTTAACGTGCAAGATTGCTAAATCTGAAATTTAACTCAGTTATGTTATTATTGAAAAAAAAGCCAATAAGTAAAAAGATTAGGCTAAACTTGTTCTTTCAATCAAGTTAAGAAGATTTGATGCACTGTATTAGTAGTTGAGTAGGTTAAGAAGATGAATGGATAAAGAAGATGTATACAATGGAATATTCCTCAGCCATTAAAAACGACAAATACCCACCATTTGCTTCAACGTGGATGGAACTGGAGGGTATTATGCTGAGTGAAGTTAGTCAATCGGAGAAGGACAAACATTATATGTTCTCATTCATTTGGGGAATATAAATAATAGTGAAAGGAAATATAAGGGAAGGGAGAAGAAATGTGTGGGAAATATCAGAAAGGGAGACAGAACATAAAGACTCCTAACTCTGGGAAATGAACTAGGGGTGATGGAAGGGGAGAAAGGCAGGGGGTGGGGTGAATGGGTGACGGGCACTGAGGGGGACACTTGACGGGATGAGCACTGGGTGTTATTCTGTATGTTGGTAAATTGAACACCAATAAAAAATTAATTTAAAAAATAAATTAAAAAAAATAATTTGTACGTCAGTTTAAAAAATCCTCTCTTATGTTATATATGAACATCTCTGTTCTCAGTTATTGATATATTCTCATTAGGTTACATAGTATCTATTTTGAGCCCTCTTTTGGATATTTTCTTGAAATTTAAAATGGAATTAATATGACTGACATCTGAGGGGCACCTGGGTAGCACACTCGGTTAAGTGACCTCTTGGTTTCGACTCAGGTAGTGACCTCAGAGTCCTATGAGAGGGAGCCCTGACTTGGGCTCTGCAGACACAGAGCCTGCTTGAGACTTACTCATCTTCTGCCCTCCCTCCACTCTGTCTCTCTCAAATAAATCAATCTTAAAAAAAATAAGACTGACATGTGAGTAATACATCACATTAAGTTCTTTGTTACTGAAATCCCATTGTAGAAATAAAAACAAAAACATGGAGATACCACTTTATCAACAATGAATTAAATTGACCTAAGTGTCTCCTTACTTGTTGTTGTATTTGATAAGGTTTTAAAAACAGTTTTATGTGAAAAACAATTTTATTTGGATAAAATTACATACTATTTTGCCTTTTATACTTTATCCAATATTATAAGGAAATGTATATTATTTCAATTAAACTTATTTTGGAGTTACTATATAATTCAGTAATTCCACTTCTGTGTATATACCCAAGAGAACTAAAATCATAATGTTCATATAAAAGTGTACAGGAGTGTTGATAGCAGAATGATTTATAATAGTTAGAAATACAAACAAGAGAAATTTGTCAGCTGATGAATGGATAAATATAATGTGTTACATCCATGCAAATGAATATTGTTTGACATAAAAAGGAATGAAACACTGATATATGCTGCAACTTGGATTTAACCTTGAAAATATCATGCCTAATGAAAGAAGCCAAGCATAAAAGTTCACATGTGATTCCATTATAGGATGTGTCCAGAGCCACTGCCAGAAACTAGAGGGAGGGGATGGACAGGACAGAGGGTATGAGATTTCTTTATAGGATGACAACAGGTTCTAGAATTAGATAGTGGTAACAATTGTACAACACTATGAATACCTGAAAGCTACAGAATCATTTATTTCCTAATGATGAATTTTATGGTGTGCAAATTATTATCTCAAACTAAAAAAAGAAAATCTAAGAATGGTAATATTTGTTTAGTTTCATTGTTTGAGTGTGGTAAAGTTTGAAATAATTTTCCTACTTTGGAGATTTCTTAAATCCAAGAGATTAATTTTATCATTCACAACATTATATATTAATTCTTTTACACTATTGCTTGCACTGCTTTTACGATGGTATACAAGCAAGTGTGGTAATTTCTTTCATTATGAAAAGTGGCAAAAGATCTTGAACATGGTATTTCTACATGCCGCCACAAAAAGTGAAAACATTAAATATTTTCTGAGTTCCTACATGAAAAGCACAATATTCAGGATGTTGTACCAAGAAAAGAATATAAATAAAGGATCATAAGTATAGATATTTTGGGATAGGAAAATAAGAGGTCTTCTACCTAAATTTATTGTCTTGATATTTTCTACATTTCTGTTTTAACTGAAAGGAAACCATGTTTACTTAAAAGAGTCTACCATGGAGACAGTTGCCAAAATTTTACAAACAGGCTAATAATAAAAAATAATGAAATGAGGGGCCTACATTGCAAACCTGATAAATACCTGCACATATAATTTTCCACAAATTTTACCTACTAGCGTACATCCATGGGCATCCTCAAGTTTAAAGGACCTGGTCTATTATAAAAAGGCAAAAAAAAAAAATCAAAAGAGGAAAATTCTAAACGACCTACATTCTTAGTTTGAAGATGGCAACCAAATAGAATAATATAAAACAATAAAACCCAAGACGGACTATGGATATCAATTTGAAATTTCATCTTCCTGGCAATAATCAATCACTTTTCTTAGGAATGTCTAAATGCTCAAAATATTTCCACAAGTTTCTGGCTTCCATGAAAAAAATATCTCTCACTGAGATATTTTTCATTCTAGCCAGGATTGTCTTTCAGCAGGTGTCTAAACCCTCTAATGAATCCAGGAGCCATGAAGAAAGGGAGCCTGGAGCTAAGGAATGGTAAGGACTGTGGTAAACTTTGAAGTACATAACCATACAAAATAAGCATGTACCATTCAGAAAAAGTAGATTGTGCTAATAATGTGGGTGTCCAGGCCTAGGATGATGAAATTATAATTCTTAAGCTATCTCATGATTTAAACACTTTATTAAAGCAATAAAAATGACCACCAATCCATATGGATTAAACAAAAGGTAACTGTGTATTTTGCACATGAGTCAAAAAAAAAAAAGAAAAGAAAAAAGAAGTAAGGAGTTGGGAGCATAGAGAGTACTAGGAAAGAAGGCAACATAAGTAAAAAGAGAAAGTGGCAAAAGCAAATGGTATAAAATTGAAAAAATATTCCTATAATATGTTACGTGCCTACTATTTTAAAATAAAGCTCAAGTTCTATTATTTCTAGCATTTAAAATATATTGTTATATTGTTTCAAAGGCTATTTTAAATGATTTGCTATAAACACAATTACTTAGAAATTAAGGGAAAAATGATTTACTATTCTTTTGTGTGTTAAAAATCTGAAGGTGATTTTAATACTCCGCATTTTTAGGTTTGAGCCAGCAGCCAGCAGTTGAAATTGACATGTGAGAGTTCTTCTAAGTCCCAGATGCTAGCTGCCAACTGCCTTTTTGTTCTTGTTTCCTTGGAAACGGAGGTTGGTTTTATGAAAACAAGGTAAGTACAACTTTTACAGGAGAGAAATGGAGCACTCCTTTGTCAGCTTGCTGGCTGAGACCTGTAAGTGCAGCTTTCCAGAAAACACTGAAGTTGGAAGCCAGTGGAGACATAAAGGGGTACATGGCAAAACATCAGTACATATGTTCTTCCTATTTAATGTGAGAATATGACCCAAGAAAATGTTCAAAATTATCAAAATTATAACAATCAAAACTTTAACAAGTCAGAAACTTTGGGCCTAGGATAAAAAAAAAAAAAAAGTGAGCTATACTTCCAACAATGAGATGTTTTTAAATCTTCAATAATATTAAATAGACTACTGAGCGATACTCTGGGTCTACACTTCTCAGAATTCACAATACTTCCCTTGGCAAGAGTAACTCACCCAGCAGTGATTTTGCAGGGAGAAGGCAGGGGTGGCCTGGGGGGGCGGTGGGGGGGGGAATGGGCATGTATAAGAATGAGAGAAGTGAAAGCAGACACTTTACTCCCAGCAGTGTTTTTGCAGTCATTCTTCAGGTGATTCTGATTTGCCTCATCCCCTCTGCCTTAAATATCACCCATCTCACCATCTAATTTTCAGGAAAGGACACCAAGGTACAGAGAGATAAAGTTATTGATACAAAACCTGAAGTCTGGCTAATGGCCAGTCAGACAGAGAACCTAGCTGTCTCCTTGCTTCAAACATATTTTCTTTTTATAAATTTTTACAGATTGCTACCATTGTAATGATTGCAAATTTCTCTTGACTGTTTTATTTTTCTTTAAATATCATCAAGTGAATATAAAGAAATTTAACCATGGTATGTAAGGACCCTTCATAAAAATAAGGAATTAAACTGTTACCCAGTGAGTGTTAAGTTACTCTTTTATAACATCCTAGGTAAATTTCTCATGCTATACAGAATAAGCTGGAAGATGTATTAAAATTTAGGAGAGGATACATTCATTTTTTAAAATCTTAATTTAATCAGAGGTGATAGTTTGTTTTAATTTAGTTTCAACAACAGGATTTATTTAGAAAAAAAGTAAGCTTCTAAGAGTTGAACCATATTGTGTAGAGATTTTTTATATCACTGACATGGATTGCAGGCCAAAACAAAGGCTCTTAAAAAGCCCATGGCTACATCTGTTACCTGTTTAGGTGTCTTGGAAACATATTTACATTTTAAAAATTAAAATTCCTTTGCTTCTATGACAGTAATGACTTGGTAAAGTGTTGATGTTATCTGATATTTTAAGAAAAACGGTCTCTTTAAAATCATGATAAAACGCAGGACTTAAAAAGCTAATTTCTGTTTCAGTGAATCAAAGAACAGTGATTAAACACAAGGTTCCTTCAATGATGTTCTATCACAGCCTTCATGTTTCCCGTCACACTACATATGGTCCCATTGTTTACAGATTACAAAAAAAAATCCCTGCTCAGATGTTAAAACAAGATGTTTTCTTCACTTTCAAATGGCAGGCTGACTGCCAAATTTTACAATTAGTTATTCTGTGCAAAGAAAAAAAAGAAGTTTAATTATCACAATTTCTTGTGTTTGGACATTACTCTGATGGGCTATCAACCTGAGGACTGAGAGGAGTGAACTCTGGTCCACGAGATGGGAAAAGGTTCCTCGGAAGACAGTGTGTTGTAGGGAGAGGGAATCACAAAATAAGGAGGGCAGTGCATCCTCTCCAGAAATAGGTATGGTAACATCAAGGCAAGCCAGCCACCTGCCAGTGACAGTGTTTCCCTGTGGCACCGTCTGGCAGACAGAATTTCACAGCGTTAAACAGCAGTGCTGCACACACCATGAGTGCACCTATCAGTGGGTCACTGATTCTTTAAAAAGACTTGCTGATGGTGGGAAAGTGATTATGGCACGGCAGCAAACTGGTGGTAAAAAGATGTACATTTAGATGCTAAATCTTGGGTTATTGCATGAGCTCAGAGTTGGGGTTCCCATTCCTTAAAACAACTGTTTGGTTCCACATTAAGTTGCAATAACAGTATTAATTGGCAGGTGAAGAAAATTGATTAATGAGCTTGCATAATAAGAATTCTTCATTCACACCCCCATCAAACTGCCAGAAAATGCCTAGATGTTCACATAATAGTTGACTTAAAAAATTCCTGCTGGATAAATACTACATCCAGAGTAACAACTAGTAGCTCTAGGATCAAGGATCATGGCAGGTGGACTTAGGGGAAGGGATATGAAATAAGTGAAATTATTTGTTTTAGTCCATTTTGTCTGGCTTCCAATAGCATTCTGGGTTGAGAATCAGACCTTTAACAATTATTTGAGGCACTGGTAATAAATATATTTCATGAAGAGTTATGCTAATGTGGTATCTGGCTGTACTTCCTTCCAGTCTTAGGCTGTCTCTGGTTATAGGTAAAAAGTAGAAAGTAGCTGGATGCCAGCTTTCTGAGGTTTGTCCAAACCTGGATACTTTGCGATTTATTCAAGGACTTTGTCAATGATAAAGGGCATTCATTAGTTAAAACCTACAATTCAAGGCCTTCTGGCTATCTCTAGAGTCATGAATCTTTTTAAAGCTATGTAAAAATATTAATAGTTTAACAGCTGAAAATATACATCTGTACCTATGGTGAGAGGAGGGGATGGTCAGATTATGATGGACAGGATCATGGAAATTGAAACCCTCTCACCTGACCTCTGGTCCCACTCCCAAGAGCAACACTGTCAGCCCTACCACAATTCTAAAAGTGGGCCCAATCTCTTATGTCTTGATATGTCACTGTTAGGCCAAATCAGTTCACTATCCCCTGGGAAAAATTGAGGAATTTACCTCAAACCTGCCACCCTCTCTTCTACAGTTCTGTTTTTTTCTCTCCCTTTTACTAATGATTTTATTTTAAATTATGTTCAATGAATTTTAATTACTTGAGAATACAGCAATGTCTTCTAATAAAAATCTAAAATATTATAGATAAAACTTATTTTCTCTCTTATTTTAATCTACACACATAACTGAATACTCATAGAGCTGGGACACAACACTCATAAGAAATTTCTCTTTGGTCAAAAGTCTACTACATCAAGTATGTCTGTGTGATATAATGGTATGGGATATGTACAGCTTATATTTGAATTGGAGACAAGTCACATTAGCATTTACTTTTAACATGCATTTACTTTTAGTGTGTTCCTTAAAACACAGCTGGCATTTAATTTTTAACATGTTATTTAAAACTTTTCTACAGGTTGAGAATATACAGAATGGAAACTAGCTCGAAATTGAACTGATTTTATAGAAACAAAAATTCCATAGCATTTTATATTATTGTCCATTCATTCTCTACTTACTTATTAAATTGGTTATTCATTTAGAGCCAGACATTATAGATACTCAGAAGATTACGAACTGTGTATTACTCTAAACACTTCACTGCACAGTAGAAAGATGAGCCATCAGCCCCCAAACATCAAATCTTAAGCCAATACTAGCTAATTCAGACAAAGTATTAAATCTTTTTTGTAGCTGCTGCCTCCAATGACAATAGGGCTTCTTATTTTATTTTATTTTTTTTTTTGGTGGGAGGGGGAAGGGTATAAGCTTTTCTACAGTTTTTCTTATATCTTTAATCTTCTGCAAGATATTTTAAAAAATATCTAGCCTTTTTGGTTGTTACTACTTAAGCTAACCTATATTCCAAGAAATGTATTTTCTCAAAAGATCTAGAAAGGGACAAACTTCATCAATGGAGACATATTTCCCTTTAAAAATTTGCTAATCCTATTTTCACACTTTTTTATTATTAAGGAGAAGTTGGCATTCCAGTAAAAGTCATAATTAACATAATTAAACTCAATAAAACTTGCTTTGACTCCTGGTTTACTTAATGTAGGTTTGGCTAAGAATGTCTTTTATTCTAAAACATTAAACCTAATTAACCAAAACCAAATACTGAATGTAGTTCTCTACAGTGTTTGCTTTAAATTTAGGGGGTCAGTCCAGACCACAAAGCCATGACTAACAGTTACTCTTGCCAGAATCTTAATTTACTTCGTCTCTGAAAATAATAGAAAGTATGTGTTCATAATCCTTTGTTGAATGAGTGGATGGGAGCCAGGCCAGGACACAAACAAGTTTGGTTAAAATTCCAACTCATTTTGAAGTGACTTTGGATTCTCTAGTCCCTAGTTACCTCATCTGTAGGGTGAAATGCTCAGGCACTTTCCAAACGTAACATGTTTTATGTATACTTCCCATGTGAAAACTATAGCAGGAATGACTCCTTCCCTCCAGATACTTTTATTTCAGAAGAATGGCCAAAATTTCCATGTGTGACAATACTAAACTTAGGAAAATAAACACAGCGCAAGCCCTGATGAATATCATGGTCATGCTGTAGTGTTTTAGTGTTATCCACTCATTTATTGTCCAAATGTATATATGAATTATTTTCTCTTTGACAAGTACCCTAGTACATGCTAGGGACATAGTTTTAAACTAAGTGTCATACTCACTCACAAGAGAGTGAAATACCTGCTACACATGGTGATCAGACAAGTCATCCTAGAAGAGACCAGTGTACTTTGAAGATGAGAAGGAGGCCATTACGCAGAAATGGATTCTGAACGAAAGTGGGTGTGGGCAAATGAGATAGGAAATAACAGAGAAACATTATGGAGTTTGAAGAGAGACAAACCTAGGAGATGGATAAAAGACCTGTTTTCCTAGCCATTGATTCTAAATATTGTGTGTGGGGATGTGTGTATGTGGGTGAGTTGGTGGGTGGTGTTCTTTTTGGTCAATAAAACCCGAACTTCAGGGTGCCTGGGTGGCTCAGTTGGTCAAGCATCTGCCTTCAGCTCAGCTCATGATCCCCAAGTCCTGGGATTGAACCCCATCTAGGGCTCTCCATTGAGCTTGCTTCTCCCTCTCCCTCTGATCTCTTTCTCATGAGAAATAAAGTCTTCTATAAATAAATAAATAAATAAATAAATAAATAAATAAATAAATAAATAACAAGCTAATTTCAAATGACACTTTGCATAGAAAATTTTTATATAAATATATTAAATAAAGCTACTGATGAAATAATAATTTAAGGCAAAAATTCTTAAAATTTTATTATTATTAATATATAGCAACAGGAAATGTATTTTAACCATCTTAGTAATCTGGAATCTAGATTTGCTGTCATGTATCACTCTTAATAGCCAATATATTTCTTCTAAATGGCACTTACAATGACCTTGAAAGTGAAAAAAGATCTATATTTATCCATTTAAGTACCATATCTGATGGTCTTCATTCTATTCTATAGATCCTAATTTTTCCTTCATGCATTGTACTTCTTATCTCTAGTTATTATTTTTTACCTCCTATTCATTTATTTCATTGTGTCATATTTTCCTTTATGTTCTCTATTACATGGAACATATTTAGAATAGCTGTTGTTATGGACTGAATATTTGGGCCACCCTCCAAATTTGTATGTTGAAATCCTAACCTCCAACATGAAAATTTAAGAAGTCTTTGAGAGGGAATTAGGCCATGCGGGGAGGCCTCATGTATGAAATCAATGCGCTTGTGAACAGAGACAGGAAAGCTTTCTCTCTTTCTCTCGGCTGTGTGGGAATACAAAAAAAAAAAAAAAAAAAAAGACAGCTATCTACACATCAGGAAGGGTGCCTTAACAGGACACTGGGTTGGCCAGCCCTTGATTTTGGACTCCCCAGCCTCCAGAACTGTGAGAAATGCCATCTAGTCTACGGTATTCAGTTACAGCAGCCCTAACTGGCTAAGACAGCTGTTTTGGTGTCTGCATTATTAGGTCTATCATTTTAGTAACCTCTTAGTCTTTTTCTATTGATTCATTTTTCTTTCAGATATAGGGCATATTTCCTGCTTATATGTATTACTAGCAATTTTTTCTTTAATACTGGACATATGATTTTCACATTGTTGGCTGCTGGATTTTGTTGTGATTCTTTAGCTAGCTTGGCTTTTGTACTCAGCTAAGGAACTTGGAATCAGTTTCATTATTTTGAGGTTCTGAGTTTTTCCAGTACAGGTCCACAACACCCTTTAGTCAATAGCTAACGTGTCCCTATTATTGAAGAAATTCTTTTGAGAACTTTATTTAATGCTCTGAGTATTACGTGTTCTACTCATTCTGGCTGGTTGGAGCACCAACTATTCCTAGCTCCATGTCATCTGTGTGGTTTAATCTTTCAAATATTTTCTGGTGGTTATTTCCCTGCCCTTAGCAGTTGCCTCATATGCAGTCAATCAATACTTTGAAAAAAAAAAAAAAACACTCAAAGGGACCCTTCTAAGGATCTTCAGAGCGCCCTCTACCCCACTCTCATATTTTACCCTGCAAATTCTAGACCACTTGACCTTCCTGAATGCTGAATTCCGTCTCCTCAAGTGCAGAGCCTTCCAGTCTTTTGCAGTTTCCATGTCCCACAGTGAGGTGAGCTATGTCTAGGGTTCCCCTCATTTGCTTCCCTTTTCTCAGAGGTTACTCTACTCATCTGCCTATTGCCTAGGGTCTGAAAATCATTATTTCATATATTTTGATCAGAGAGTTCATTCTATAAGGTGAGAGGGTAAATCTTACCCCTGTTATTCCACCACAGCTGGTAGCAGAGGTCTCTGATTTATTTCTGCATTTGTTTTACTTTTTTTTAAAAAGGGAGGAAATAATACTCAAAAAAAGTTTGGTTATAAAACTGATAATTTTAATGACTTGCCTGAAAAAGCTAGGATTTTCTTAAGTTAAAATGATCAGAATTTTTAAATTATTTCTAGTAGATCATTCGTTTTAGTTAAATCACTAAAATATCTAACTGCTCACATTTTTTTCCTTAACAAAAGTCACATAGTAAGCAAACAAAACTTTAAAGCAGCAAGCAAAACTTACAATACAGTATGCTTATCCTAACATTCTCATAATATGGCATATGAGTTTTCACTTGCCAGTGTACAAATTTTTGTGATTCTATGATGTGAGAATATTCCAAGATAAACTACTAGCATTTAGTTGCTTGTGGGTTAATGTGTGAACTAGTAGAATATTTACTTTTAAATTTTAAATGAATGGATATGCATATACCTGCATTAAGGAATGAAAGATGGAGGAAGAGGAGAAGGAAGTGAGAAAGGAGGATTTGTTGGAAAATACAGTAAAATATCAACAAAATTGTTCAAAATTCCAGAGTGCTAAATTCTTAGCCAACAGTGTACTTTGAAGAGCTATAAATGTATCCATAAGGATAGCCAAGGAGGCCTTATCTAGAGTTCTGAGTCATATTTGCAACACAGCTAACTTGAAGATATTCGATAATTTTTCTACACAAATATTTGTATTTAAGTTGTTTTAATAGTTAAAATATTGAAAAAATCGACTGAAAATTTCAACTCAAAAACAATTTGGAAATGGTTAGTATAGTACAGAAGAATCATGGAAGTAAGTAATAAAAAAATAGAAGAAAGTATGAGCCATCATACTGTACATGTACTGTTGTGGTCCTGAACATGGTTGGACTTTATTCTCTAAGCCAGTGTTTTTTTTTTTTTTAATATGAGGTAAGTCCCATTTGCAAATGAGGAACTAGAGAAGAAGCACATATAAGAATAGGTTCTTTAAAGATCTATTTTCCCAAACATAAAAATGATATGATAAACAAAACTTGCAATATGGTGCACACATCTAGCAACTACATGTGTATAATTTGCAAATAAATATACATATGGATGTATGTTCAATTTTTTTTCTAACTACAAATACGTGATTAAAAAATTTGGAGGTTGGTGCTCTAAGCAAATGGAATGGAGGCAAAGAAAACTTCTTGAGCCAAGAAGAAACAGGATCACAATGGTGATATGTGAAGGCTATTCCAGTGTCTATGCATAGAACTGTCCCAAGTATCATCATCCAGGAAAATAGAAAGAATCATTTTCGAAGTGATTTTTCACACAGCCAGATAGTTAGAGCCTCTCTTGCCTCCACTGCTGTGAAAGGATGATTCTATACAAAGTGGACATTTGAGATCATTTTAAAGAGTGAAAAATTTGCAATATTATTTCATCAGTACAAGATGGATTAGTATATAGACATTTTCTCCCTGAGAACTCCAGAGTATAATTAGGCATTTGTCTGTACAGGACACTATCCAGGTACCTCTTGTGCTTTAACTTGGTGAAGGAGAGGAGTGGCAGTGTTCTCCTGTGCCTGAGAAAGCTCCCCAAAGACATGATATTACAGGAATTTACCCAACTTTCTTTTTGGAAGGAATTCCAGCCTGTTTCAGGTCACTATAATGTCTAAGCTAGTCTCAGTGCAAAAGAAAGAGTAGTGTGGGTGCGTGTGAATTAAAATTACTTTGGCAATGGAGAGTGTGAAGAGCCTGGTATTTAATCTTAACAATTAGCAAGCTTGAGACTGCCTTTAAAAATCAAGAAATGAACATGCTAAACATGGAGTAGATTGGCATTTTAATACTGCTAAAAGGGGATGAATGCAAATACAAAGAGCACAAATCAAAGTTATTTGTTCTTTTAGACACTAGCTCCAAATAAAACATATTTTAAGACTATATTATGAAATTAAAAATTATAAAATGTGTACAGTAATTACTTAGCTTTGAAACGTGTTACTTGAAAAAAATATGAAAAGGTTTCATTAAAATATGAATTTTAAAAATTATATTGAAAATGCCATGAAAATGGCTATATTTAAAAAATACTCAATATAGCCACCACTAGCCATACATGGCTATTTTAAATTATATTTAAGGAATTAAAACAATGTAAAATTAGAAATTTAGTTTTTCCAGAACTGGCCACATTTCAAGTATAGCCAGCTGCTACAATTTTAGATAGCTCTTCATCATAGCATTGGACAGACTAATTTTTATATCTAAAATAAATCTGAAGATAATTTAAGAAACTATAATAAAGTAGTGAAGATATTATTGTTTATATTTACATATATATAGTGTACAAAACTTGGTAACTAATTTTCAAAAAAAAGACTAAATTTCTTTTTATTTTAGGGGTGCTGGAATGAAACCATTTCGATAGTAGTTTCACACATGACAATTGAGCTGTAGATAGTAACAACTTATTGCCATCCATTTGATTAATTCACAATGCACACCACTTATAATAATGGAATTGCTACAATGCTCTGTTATCATTCCCTCAATTAAACATGGAAATAATACACTTCACAAGTATAAAAATTAATATTCATTTGGCAATCTATCAAATTAGCTCATAATCATTGTGAATTTTTCAATTACAACTGTAAACCCTTGCCTTATTCAGACTATATTAACAGAATTTTTGAAACAAAAGTATAAAGTGGATCTTTTAAACCATTTCTGTAGTAAGTTTCATAAGTAATCATTATAATTAGTGCTTTTGGTGAAGATTTTATTAGAAGAGTTCATTTTTCTTCTGATTAAATAGCCTATCTAAAGCAAAATTTAAGCATATGAAATATAATACAGGATCAAAAAGATTAAAATTTTTGATTTAGGAAAAAGATATTGAGCAGTTTAGCCCTAGTGGACTTTAGGTATAATCTTACTATATATATATATATATATTTAGCCTTCATGAATTAGGAACTAATTCAGTTATAATTTAATGCAACCACCAAATTTTACACAGTGATTAAAAAAATATATATATATATAATATAATATAAATTAAGTGATATATATAAATTAAGTGGCAGGCCCAAAATAGACCCCGGTTTTTCAGACTATCAAGACAAGGGCAAGGCTCTTTGCTTTTTTGTACTCTTGTCAGAAAAGCTGAACAAAGGTGACATTAGCTTAGCAAAAGCAAATAGAATCTGATGCCTTGACTTATTAACCATTTGAATAAGGAACATGGTGACTTCCAAGGTTACACATAATTCTTACCTGACATTCATGAGAAAAGGAATAAATATCCACTAAACTGCACATAAATCATCATAAAATAACTCTTTTAGACATTAACAATTAGAGTGGTAGTCAAAATGAAAATGATAAATCCAAACTCTTGACTTAGCATCCAAGACCTTGGACAATCTGAATCCAACCTGTATTGCTTACGTAGATAGCAACGCTGCTTCAGTCAGTAAGACTCAATCTGATGCACCCTTACTATAGCTGCCTACTGTGTGTTTAGAATTATCCCCAACTTTAAGGAGGGCCCCAAAAATGATGGCGGTGTTGCCGCTGTCTTCAAACAACTGAACAATATGGAGAAACAAACCTTTCTCATTTTGTTGAGGATATCAATTTTGTAGTAGGAGAAAATAAACAACTACGAAAGATAATGAAAGCTATGTCAGACATCTCTGCTTCAGAAATACAAACGATAGGATCAGTTCAGGCACCAAAAAGATAATCCAAGATTTGAATTTTAAATAGTGAATAAGCATTAGCTGCTTGAGGAAGTCTAAGAGAAGTGTTCTAGAAAAACGGGTCAGCCCAAATCTCTCTCGAGGCTTAGAGAAATTTATCTAATTGCCTCCTCCGCATTTCTTAGATGTTCCACATTTCTTAGATGTTAGATTTCTTCAAACATACTATCAATGACCTGTTAAATTCCTGTCTTGCTGAAATCTGAGTCTCTCCTTGCTATTGTCTAGGACAAGCTAGAAACTGGGGTTTTCCTTGACTCTTTCTTCCACACGCTGTACTTCCATTCAGCTACCAAATACTTTCAATTCAACTTCCCATAGAGCTTTCAAATCCATTCTTTTGGTCCCCAACATCACTTTCACTAATCTTATTCAGGCTCCTATCATCTTTGATCTGAATGACTGCAATTACTTGCTAGTGGGGCTAGTTAGTTTCTTTTAGTGTTACTATTCTCCATCCCCTTTATGGAAAAAAAAAAAAAAAAAGAGCAACATCTTAAAAAGCAAACGTGAATTTGTCACCCTCTTGCTTAAAGTTGTGTTCAAGCCCTGAATAATATTGCAGAGCCCAGATCTGAGAGCCCATCTCTCTACCTCATTTCAGAAACACTCTTTACTACACAGCAATAAGAAACTTCTTTCGGTTTCTTCCTCCCACCAACTTTTCTTTGCCGCAGAGGTCTCTACATTTGCTGCTCTCTCAGCCTCAAATCCCAGCATCGTCTTTTCTTATTTATTTACTTATTTATTTTTATTTATTTATGATAGTCAGAGAGAGAGA
This sequence comes from Canis aureus, assembly GCF_053574225.1. Taxonomy (NCBI): domain Eukaryota; kingdom Metazoa; phylum Chordata; class Mammalia; order Carnivora; family Canidae; genus Canis; species Canis aureus. Next base: position 17,070,747 of record NC_135612.1, on the reverse strand, counting down.
GAGAGAGAGAGAGAGAGAGAGAGAGAGGCAGAGACATAGGCAGAGGGAGAAGCAGGCTCCATGCACCGGGAGCCTGACGTGGAGCCCCACGTGGAGCCCGACGTGGGACTAGATCCCAGGTCTCTAGGATCACGCCCTGGGCCAAAGGCAGGCGCTAGACCGCTACGCCACCCAGGGATCCCGTCTTTTCTTCTTTAATGAAAGACTCCTATTTAACTCTCAGGATTCATTTTAAATGTCATCTCCGTCAGTAAGTACCCCCAAAGCCTCCCCATCTAGGCAAACTGTCCATCTTCTGGGTTCCTTCTGTTTTCTTTACTTCCTTTTTATAGCATTCATTCCAAATTTTGAATTTACTAAAACCAGTGAAGCACAACTATTTTACCTTGTTCTCTGCTGTTTCTTCTGTGTCCGGCACATGGATAGGCTTAAATAATTGTTCAATGGAAATTGTAATTCGTGTGACACACTTGGTTTAATCTGTAAGATGAATGTTAGTGCAATAGCTTATATTGGACTCAGTTTTAAACTTCTCTATACTATAGTAGAGGTTAGGACTATTTTAAGCTCATAAATTTGAATAGACATCTCATAGCTTTCTACTGCACTGGTTCTTTTAGACATTTGACTGTGAGCTCCCTGCAGTCGATGTTCATTTCTTATTCATTTCTCTATTGATAGACCCTTCCACCCACAGATACTGTCTTTAATAGAGGAATAAACATTAAAACATGTGTTTATGTTTAACAGAGGAATAAACATATAGAGTAGGGAATATAGTGTTTTCCAAAAATCTATAATTTTAAATTTCTCAAGATTACAATTACTTTTAAGAGAAAAATTTAACGCATTGTGAAATGCCACTTTACAGGAGTTTCCTGAATTTAGCAATTTTTAAATAAATATCTTTATTTAAAAATTTTAAAGATTTTATTAATTTATTTGGGAAAGAGAGTGAGCATGTGTGCATAAGCTGGCAAAGGGACAAAGGGAGAGGGAGAAGGAATCTCAAGTAGACTCTGTGCTGAGCACAGAGCTTGATGCAGGGCTTGATTCAATGACCCTCAGAAAATCACCTGAGCCAAAACCATGAGTTGTGGCTTAACCAAATGAGCCACCAAGGCACCCCCCCCATTAATCTTGTCTTTATTATTTTTTTACCTAAATAATCTGTTAAAAGCATGTGATATGGGCACATACAAATCTCACTAATTTCTTCTTTCCTCTACCACTTCAATTGCAGAAAGCTTTCCAAACTCAGAAGATAAGTTTTTCAGAATATAGCACAGCTTATGCTATACTTTCTTTTGAATAGAAAGGAAATGGAATTATTCAGCAGACAGTACGTGGTAGATGAAATTTGATTACTGCCAACTGCCCTCTACCCTCAACTCTTAATGATTAAATAGATTGGAATATCCCTCTGCTGCAAAATTTAGGAAGCAAAGAGATCCTTTAGTAGGATGAAGGCTCACATCCCCACATATTCAAGCTTTTGTGCATGAAAAAAACAGAGACAATCACTTTGGAGAATAAATTAAATGTCCTACTACTTGAATGTTCTAAAAGGTTAGACCACTGGGTGAAACTGAAGCTGGGTTAGATCAAGAAATAAGGAAAAAATAGAATTTAGGACAAATATCAATTGGACTAAAGGGAAAGAAGAACATGGAAGGGAAATTATGATTTTTTCTGCTATTGAATATATATCCTGCATATATGAAAGTAGCTAATATACATAGATGTTTATTTATAAATATCAACCATATTATTCATGAGATACAATTTTTTATTAATTCCACAGTTGTTTTTGTAGGTGTTTGGCTATGCTAACTACTTAAGTTACATTCTGTAAAAAGAAAATATATATGATAAAATACTATAGACTGGGAATAATCCAGAAAGTAGGAATCACTTCTCTCCCTAGATATCTCAAGAGCTTCTTTCTCTGTTTATGGAAGACAAATCTAACTGCATCTCTTTGGCTGTGCTATAAGCTGGAAGTAGCACTTGGGAGAATCACATAACTTCTTTAGTTCCCATATGTAAAGTGAGGTGCTTCATTATTATATTTATCAAGTTCTATGTACACACACCTAATAAATTTATCATGCTCATAAGACATGATGTGTTCATGATAGAGATGTGAAATAACCTTCATACATCCTGACATGTTTATAGTATCAATCTTTAAGGACGTACATATAGATTTATTTTTTCTTGTAGCAATAGTACACTACCCATGCCTTTAAAATAAAGAGATTCCTGCATTCCTTACATACTTAAAGTCAACAAGTTAAATAAATCTGATGAACCAGTAACTGTATTCAGAGTAAAATTAAAATAAATATTTTAAAAAATGTAAGGCATTGTTTACGCATCTCTTTCCTGATCAAACACATCAATCTTTAGCCAGGCCTGACAAAAACTTGAATATTTTTTCCTTGTAGATTGTTTAGGACCATTTGTTCCAACTAATACAGTACCATGCATTTAAGTTGTGTTAAATTTATAAATACCTTAATCACAACATAAATTACTTTCATCCTAACAATAGCTAGTTTTATATTCTTTCAAAGTCTTCCAAACTGCATTTTCAAAGACATTATGTCTGAAAAGAAACTTAAATGTTTTTATTGTTTTATTGATCAGACTCTAAGGATATATGCCATTGGCACTTCTGAGTCTGCATACAAGTTATTTATTTTTGTTGATCCTTGCTATTTTTTTCCGTATTAGGAATGGGTCAGTGTCTACTTGTATTGATAGAATCTCTCTTTGAATGGCTCAGTTACTCTGATATGTATTTGATTCTAAGATGCCAAATTGTTAAATATAACATTATTAATGGCATTTCCGCAGAATAGAGGCTATACTTTAGTTTAAAAAGTGTGTACACTGACCCCAACACTCATATTTATAATATATGAATATAGAGGAGGAAAAACCTATGATTTAAAAACAAAGAAATATATTTATTAATGTATATGCATATAAAATATTTCCCTCTGTATGTTAACACACACATTTCATTTACTCATTTAAGCACAACTTATTATTTTGTGGTTGTAGAAACTGATGCAAAAAGTTAAGTAGTAACCTAGGAAAAGTAGCTCACAGTGGGAATTTAAGGAAAGAAAAATTTGTGTACCCAATTTTAATCCCAGAACTTCCATTTAATCCTAATGTATGGGATCGTGGCAAGTAATTTATCTCATCTAGTTTCCTCATTTGTAAATTGAATTTATTAATATCTACTCCATATAAAACTGATATGAATCAATGAACAGAAAACAATTAAGAAAGAATACATTATGTAATTGCACATATAAGTAACAGCTTTAAAATGGGACCTTTTTTCTGTTTCAGCTGAAACCTTTGAGATATTAAGTGTCACCAGTTTCAGTATTGCAAAGTGAAAAATCTAGATCACCTAAGTAGAACTTGCAAAGGAAGGGGCGTAGGTTTTTAGCTGAGCTGACCAGTCACCTCCAATCTATAAACAAGTGAAAAGTATATAAATAGTTATTTCATATTAATGAGGGAGTCACATCAAGGAGTGTCAGTTTAAAATGACTCCCAACCTCCAGAATAGAGAAGTATCCTCTCTCTTACATATAACGAGATTTTAATTTGTGGTCCCTTAGAATCTGTAGGGCTCAGAGCCTAGAGATGGTCCCATGCTTTAAAAAACAAAACAAAACAACAAATAACAAAAAACAACATAAAAAAAAACTATGTGTGAGAAGTGTGGTTACTCACCAAGGGGGAGAGCAGAGAGAGAAGCAGATAGCTTCAGAAGCTTTCTACATTCCCCCTAGAGACAAGCACAAAGATACATAAGTGTTTCTAGTGAACCAGAAGTGACCAAATGGAACAAAGTGGACTGAGTAGCATAAGATGCTAGCCGTATTTCATGTCAGAGAGAAGAGTACATGACTATTTCTCATAGACCACAGTGAAGACCATGGGACAAGGTTCGAAGCCAATTCAAACCTTCCATAAGAACAGTGTGTGGAGATGCAAGGTGATCTCTTCCCCTTCCAAGAGAAAAGGAAACTACAGGATTCCAAAGAGGGAGAGGAGGAACCTAAGCATCCCACCAAAGGAAAATGCATTGCTAATGTCATGGAGAACACTGCAGAAAGCTTCCAGTAGTCTCAAAAGCAGTCTAAGGAAAGGAAGCAACATGGATCACTTAACCCGGAAAGAAGCTGTAAATACCAGTCAGACCACAGGTAACCATGGCTTCATGACTGCTTGTACTTGCTCATGTATTGGTTCCCCAACACAGACAGACCTTAATACCACCTTACCCATTACAGCAGATCAGACTCTTGGGAGGTGTGTGAGGGGATAAAATCTGGCAAAATGAGAAGATGAAGGCTGACCATACTCTACAACTTTGCCACAAGCCTGTGGCAATTCAAAGGGTGTTGGACTGGGAAGGATAGAGGCATTTGGATATAAAGTTTGGAGATTTTGAAGATTACCCTGGTCTAAATCTGTGCTACACAATACAGTAGCACTAGCCATGCTTGACTATTTAAATTTAAAATAATTAAGATGAAACAAGATTAAACAGTCAGTTCATCGCTCACACTAGCCATATTTCAAGTGCTCCGTAACTACACATGACTCCTTTATTAGACACACAGATACAGAACATTCCCATTAGCACTAATTACTAGTATTAATTACTGGACTGAGAATTTTTTCTTCTTTGTTACTAAAAGTCATCAGAATACTTACCTGAGTATAAGCAGAGAGCATGATTTCATAGAGTAGGGATAAATCGTCAGAAATGGAGAATGGTTGATCTTCTGTTTGCATTCTATGAGTTACAGCTCTTCACTATACTAGTTATATATATATCTATATGGATATAGATATGGATATATGCAAAACTTTCTGCCCTATTTTAAAGTATCAGTCATTTGGAATAAAGAAAACCAAATGTAGTCCCTGTGCATCTATCTACCTCCATATCTCTTTTTCCTTTCTTAGAAAATTTCAGGTACAGTAAGAGAATATTAAACACCCAGGAAAGGCATTTAAACTAAATGAAATGATGATATTGATGATGCTCTAAATATTTGTCCTAAATTTTAAAAATGATCCTAAAAATGTTACTTACATATTGTAAATATCGTAAAAATTACTGTTATAGGACTGAAATTTTGAATTTAATTTATTTGACTGAATTTATTTATAAGTCTATTTTTTCAAGCTTTTGTGAATTTGTCTTAAGTGTAATAATTAATCATTAACATGAATCATTCAAGTCCTTGAAAGTCTTGGATCCTCATGACTTATATCAATAATTATCATTTTTTTTGCCATGTGCATAATTTAGAGAGAAGGTGATTAGATTTAGTCCGCTTACAAACATATTTGCTCTCTTTTTATCCATCACTTTCCCAAGATTTAATGTGACACATTAAAAATATAAGATGATATAAAACTCTTCATCATAAACACCAAACTACAAAAAAAAGTCCTTTGCACATTGCTCCATGGGGAAATAGGTGTAATTTTTCTGTTGAATACATATGGCAAACTCACAAATAGTGCTTTTGCATGTGCTTTAAACGGAAGTAATAATGTTGCTTATATATCTCCAGGAAAATAATAGTATGTTAGTGCTAAAGATGCTAGAACACTTGAATTCTAACCCTTCCTTGAACAAGTGGAGAAACCGAGGCCCACTGTCACTTGGATAGTGGTCTAGGACAGGAGTTAGAAATGTGTGGTTTAGAATGGGAAAACTAAATTCATGCACTGAACTTGGCATGTATTTGCTGGCAAATTTAGGCAAAGTTGCCTAACATCTCCAGGCTTCATTATCTTCCCACACAAACTGAGAATAGTAATAGACTACCAGCCTCACAAATTTCTTATATGACATGGAATTATGATTATAACATATACAATTTATGTTAGCAATCATTTTTCTTCTCATTTACTGTTTTAAATTTTCCTAGGATCACCTGCTTAAAGTCATATGGCAAACTGAATGAAATCACAAATCATTCACCTTCCTGTGTGTGACCTCAGCTCAAGGAGGTTGGTAGCCTAGGGTCAGCCCTGCAGGGCTATTTTCCCCAAAGGAGACCTTTAGTGCCAGAGTAGGTAGGAAAAGACAATGTCCATTCTCAGCTACATTTGCTTCCAGGCTCCTCTTTCACATTTGCATGCTTACCCCCAGAGAAAAAAATGTCCTTCTTTTATTTCCTTTCTCCAAATAATGACATATTTTTCAAGGGAAAAGTTTATCTTGTATATGAGTTTTGCATGCAGGACTTTGTATACAGACATAGGCTATGCCAGCCAAATGCAAACTGGAGCCAAATGAGCAGAACAGGAAAATGGAAGAATCGAAGAGTGAACCCAAAACCATTGACTAGAGTGCACAGCCTGTACCGGGGCAATGAAGTGGCTGCAGAGCAGAGGGTACTGGAGTGTTCTAAGTATATGGTGAATCCAGGTATGTTTCAGGCACTCATCAGTGCACATAGTAAGAGGCACCAATTTGTCATATAAATGAGAGTGTATCACCTGGCCAAACCCACAAAAGCCTGAAATAGTGTTTAAGGGCAGAAACTACAGACAGACATGTATACAGACACATACTGCAGGCAGTATGCAGGCCCTACCACCTGACACATTCTGGACAGAGTATGGAAATCTGGCTGGCCTGAGTATCAGACTTGAGGATTGGGACTCTCATACTGAGGCTCTAGAGTGCATATGCTGCATGTCACAGGGATCACAAGGTCTGCTTTTCTGTGATCAGGAGCTGGGGTCCAAGTTCTGTAGTTGATTACTACCTCTGGTCTTAGACCTCAGTGCTGAGGCACAGCTGGTCTCCAGGCCTTGTGAATTTTGGTTTAAAAATTGCCCTGATTTTTAAGAATGAGTGAATACTTTCAAAAGCTTGGATTACAAACTACATAAAAGAGACATATTATACTTTAAAAAATTACCAAATCCAGTATCTATATCAAGTTGCCATCCAGATCATAGAAAAATAATTTCAAGCCGTCATGGGTTTCTCCCATTCCAATTATGTTTAGTTCTTGCGTAAAGTAATGTCATGGCACCAGAGGAGGAGAGAGACTTGGTTCTCAGAGTTAACAACTGTTTGGCCTCTGATGCAATCAGCATTCTCTCTGGTCCTTGGTTGGCAATTACCCCATCCATGCTGCTATATGATCCTGTGGCTGGAGATTTCTTACAGATAATATTTGTCACTCTGGATGCCAGTGGTTGTACTTATTTAGGGGCAAAGGAGATGGGGAACACTGAGATTCTTTCACTACATCACAAGAGCTAAAGGAAACTCCACAGAGCTATGTGTGGCCCATCCAACTAGATCTTCTATGCAGACATCTCTTCTTTCCTTACACAACTAGGCTATAGGCAATCCTGTTTTGTGTCCACGTTGTATAAAAGATCATGGCTTCCTCTAGGGCCTTTGACTTCCCCAAATCCTAATTAAAGGATTAAAAAAAATTAATCCAGTAGTTTTTCCCCTCAGGGGACATTTGACAATGTCAGGAGATATTTTGGATGTCATCATTAGGGAACTCAAAGTGGAAGCTAGTGAGAGGACACCCGGGATGCTGCTAAACATCTTGCAATGCATAGAACAGCCCCGCAACAAGGTATGCATCAGCCAAAAATGTTAGTAGTAGCTCTCTTGAGAAATCCTGATATAATCTCAGGAGGTGGAAAAACCTAGTCCTGACATCACAAGTCATATGTGCCCTGACTCACATTAGGCAGATTTTAAAGCCAAGGTTTTGGAATTAAGAACTGTTTTCCGTTGTTCAACCAATGCAATTTTCATGAGATAATGGATGTTATAGGGACTAAGTGGTATAAGAAGGGTATTGGGAAATATTAAGGGATAAAATACATTCATTTTGTATGTAAAAATATATCCAACTATATTAGGAGTTCCAAAGTGGTAGGTAAAGCATGACCTCAGAAAATAGGTGACAATTTCTATTTAAGAACTTAGGTAGAGATGCTTGGGTGGCTCAGTGGCTGAGCATCTGCTTTTGGCTCAGGACATGATCCCATGGTCCCGGGATCAAGTCCCACATCGGGCTCCCTGTGGGGAGCTTGCTTCTCCCTCTGCCTGAGTCCCTGCCTCTCTCTCCAAGTCTCCCTTGAATAAATAAATAAAATCTTTAAAAAAAAAAAAGAGCTTAGGTAGATATGATTAATTCTGGAACATTAAGCTCCCTGCTGGACTCATTACACTCACATTTGTAAAGGAAAGGGAGTAACTGAACTTACAAAACAAGCCAGGACTTTAGGAGATGCTATATTGGGGATGAATGTTTTTGCATCCTATAGAGTTATCAGCAAAACCTGATAACTTCCATGTAAAAAGGATAATATTTTACTGGTATCCAAGCTAAGTCTTTGCTACAAGCCCCTCAGAAAACTCAGTATTAGAAAGACTTGGAAAGCACATCCTACTTGATTGCATTATATTCCTTGGTGCTCATTTTATATTGAAATGACTTGCTCCAAGAGTCTTGCCTCTTGGTTTCCTGACAGCGCCCCCTCTACCCCCACTGAACAGTATTTTCCTGTATTTCTAACTCATATGCTCTCTCCCAAGATCATCACTTAGATTTGTCATCATTGGCAATTGGCCACACCTCAAAAGTTGTCATTAATATCAAAGTCATCACTACCTCTTCCATATCACATAACTTTTTTGTAACAAATCAAGGTCTGCAAATTGATGTTGGCCCCATAATTCTGTCAGTTTTATTAGGTCCCATCTCTTTTACTAGACTGGATTCCACAATTAATTACTACGATTGCTGGGTATATTTCAACTCTTTGCCCTTTTTCTCCTATGTTCCTCCTTTCACTGTTGGTTGATCCCCAAGATTACCTTCTGCACTCCCGCAGTCTGCCACTGACCACGGCTGAAAGAAAACTACATCAGGTTGACTGCCTATATCCATGACCTTAGGTTCAAATGGATACGAAGAATCATGCAAAGATTCTACTGGTTTTTTGTTAATCAACTTATTGTCCCACTCTCCATGGTGACTATTTCATATCTTCTTCTATGTCTCATACCCAGCCATGCTCCCATCTCCTTCCCTAGCTGATGACCTTGGTTCAAACTTCATTGAAAATACCAAAATCCTATCTTGCTATAAACATGAACTCCTTACCTACTGAAACAAAAGGAAATCAATCTTCCCTCCCACTTATACTTAGTACCCCACCCCATTTGTTCTTTTATTTTTCTCTTTCTCTTAGCATCATTATATCTTTGCTTTTTGAAAAATTGTTTTCAATAGTCATATATGTTCTCATATTTCTGGGGCTTAAAATTGTATCATTTATCTGCTTCCCTTGAAATGAATATTCTGCTTTCTCACTTTCTACTCACTCCTCAGTCCTCACAGTCTTAGTTCTGTTTTTCCCATCACCGTAAAACTACTTTGTCAAAATGACTAGTGAACTCCACTTTACCAAATCTGATCAATACTTCTACATTCTCATTTTACTTGATATTTTAGAACTGTGGGCTGTGTTACCCTGGCTTGCCTTTCCTCCCTTGGCTTCTGTGACATCTCACTTTCTTGATTTTCTATTAATCTGCTTTCTTTTCAGTTTCCTTTATTTATTCTCTCTTCTGTCCATCTCTACCTGGAGCCTCTTTTGTTCTTCATCTACACGCTTTCCTTAGATTAATATTGGGTGCCTATAGACTCTAAGTGCCACCTCTATACTGATGATTATCAAACTCCACCCCCAATCTCTCTCCTGAGTTCCAGTCTAATGGAGACAGCAGCCCACTCAAGTTTAATGCTTAGATGTCTAACATTAAATTCTCCTCACAGCAGGTCTGTCCCACATTCTTCTCCATATTAGAAAAAGGCACTAACTTTCAACTCATTCTTAGGAGAAAATCTCTAGAATATCCCTGATTTTTTTCCCTTTCTTTCACCATCTAAATCCAGTCCACAGTTCATCAGTAAATTCTGTTAATTCTGCCTTCAAATACATAGAGAATTTTAAATTTCTCTTAGCACTATTATCACTACCCTAATCTAAATAATCTTCTCTCATCTGGACTCTATTTGATACTTCTAAATTTGCCTCCCTATTTTTCTTCTTGTCCTTCAAATCTACTTCCTTAAGAAGATCTGAATCATCTTTAAAAAGATAAAACACCTTGATCTTGGACTTCTACATTCAAGGATTGTGCAAAAATAAATTTCTATTATTAATCCACCCAGTCTGCAGTACTTTGTTCTGGCAGCCCTAGGAGAATAATGTACAACATAACAACATGAAACCTTGAGATGTGGAAGGTTCAAACCTGTTTTTAATGTTAAAGCATCTACCCCTAAATTTTTTTTAATAATGGGACTCCACATCAGCCTACTCAAATGGTGTGTTTTTCAGCTCATTAAAACTAAATTCTTAAGTGTTTAAAATCAAGTATATACAAAGTGAGCCAGATTGGTGGAAGTTGTATGTATGGTCCAAATCCTATAGGTATATTGGTATCCGCAATTTATATATTATCTTGATCATGTCATTTTATAATGTGATTGGATATTAATAAACACAGAAAAGAGAAAAAGCATTATGAAATTTATCTGTAATTTATTACTTCCCACTTAAATGAGAACAAATTGTGAACTCTTATAACAGCATCTAAATTCTTACCATGGCTGGAAATGCCCTGCAATATCTTCCCCTGTTTGCCTTTCTCTAACTTCATCTTGTATCAGTCTCCCCTTGTTTACTAAACTCTGAACAGTTTCTTTTCTTTTCTTCCAATATGCTAAACCATTTTATGTCTTAAGCCTTTGGATTTGCCTAGAATATCTTCCCATCCCTGGGGTGTCTGGCTGATTCAGCTGGTAGAGCATTCAGCTACTACTGGTCATGGGGTTGTGATTTTGAGCCCCACATTTAGTATAGAGATTATTTTAGAATGTCATCCCAATTCTACTACCAGTAGCTGGCTACATTTTTCAAGGTTTCAGCTAAATATAATTTGTTCTGAGAGACTTCATCTATTTTATGTTTTATTGAGACCAGCCAATAGCACCATTATCAATTACTTTAGCATATCATTCAGTTTTGTTTTCTTGCAAAGACTTCTCATATTCAGTAATCATTTTGTTTACTCTCTTTTTCCATCTATTTGAATTTAAGTTTATAAAACAGTTAAATCATTCACTGCTCAGCAATTAGTACAGTGACTGATACCAATGCTGTGCTAAATGCATACATTACTGCCATAAACCGGCATCATTAACCTTATTTTTCAGTTCATATACTACTTCTTTCATTAAAATTAACTTTGTTCACTCTCTCTCACCTAGGATATTACTATGTAAGGAACAGATTGGACATCTTTGACAGTTTTCCCCTCGTACTTTGTTCTCGATAGCAGCCAAAGTGAAAATCTTCCATATATTTGTACAGTATTTGATTATATCAAACTTTACTCCAGGGGCACCTGGATGACTCAGTTGGTTAAGCATCTGCCTTCAGCTCAGGTCATGATCCTGCTGGGGCCCTGGGATCAAGCCCCACATCTGGCTCCCTGTAGAGTAGGGAATCTACTTCTCACTGGGCCTCTGCTCTATCTCTGTATCTCAAGAATAAATAAAATATTTTTGTAAAGAAACTACTCCAGCAATATACAATTTACAAAAGTTCTGTGCTTTTGTTTACCTTTTATTCCTAGTATCCTGCACCATGCCTGACACCTCGTAATTCTCAATAAATAGTTGTTAATAACTGAATATTGCTAATGCTTTTACCTGTTCTATTTTCCCCACCTAGAATATTTTGTTCCAGGAAGTCTCCACCTGTAAGATTATATTCAACTTCTAAAGGCTAACTCGGGGATCCCTGGGTGGCGCAGCGGTTTAGCGCCTGCCTTTGGCCCAGGGCGCCATCCTGGAGACCCGGGATCGAATCCCACATCGGGCTCCCGGTGCATGGAGCCTGCTTCTCCCTCTGCCTATGTCTCTGCCTCTCTCTCTCTCTCTCTGTGTGACTATCATAAATAAATAAAAATTTAAAAAATTAAAAAAAAATAAAGAGTCTATAAAAAAAAAATAAAGGCTAACTCCTTCATGTGATGTAATGAGCACTGGGGATTATGTAAAACTGATTAATCACTGATCTCTAACCTCTGAAACCAGTAATATGTTGAACATTAATTAGTTGAATTTAAATAAAATTTTAAAAATTAAAAAAAATAAAAGCTAACTCAAATGACAGTTCTTTTATTACTCTTACCCAATTTCTCAATTAAAACTTGTTGATTTATCCCTCAAACACAAATGGCATCTTTGTTAAAAAAATTATTTTGGGATAACTATAGATTTTCATATAGATGCAAGAAATAATACAGATATATGCCATGAATCCTATCCCCAGTCTCCTAAGTGGACACAACTTGCCGAAGTATAGGACAGTAGCACAACCAGATTGTTGTAATCCATCAATCTTACTTGGACCTAATCATTTTTATATACATTCGTGTGTGTACATATAACTTTATGCAACTTTACCACATTTGTAGATGCCTATGACCATCAGCATAGTCAAAATATACAACAGCTTCATCAGAAGAATCCCTTGTGCTACATTTACAACCAAGGACAATTTTTTTTTCCTTCTCTACCTCCTTAATCCCTGGCAACCCTAACTTTTTCTCTAGCTCTATAATTTTATTTGAGAATGTTACATAAATGGGATCATATGGTAGGTAACCATTTTGGATTAGCTTTTCTCATTCATCTATCCAACTTGTCACATGGCTCCTTTTTAGTGACAAGTAGTCTACCATGGTACAGATATGCCACAATTTGTTTACTCTTTCACATTTAAAAAAGTTTGTTGCGAGTACAGTTGACAGATTACATTAGCTTGAGATGTACAACATAGTAATTCAACTTCTCTCTATATTATGCTATGTTCACCCCAAGTGTGGCTACCGTCTGCCACCTACAATGCTATCGAAGTATCACTGAGCATGTTCCTGATGCTACGTCCTTTATTCCCCTGACATTCATTCTATAACTGGAAACCTATATCTCTCCCTTCTCAGTAGCTACTTTGCCATTGCTTTCCTGATCCTTTCCCACCTGGCAACTATCAGTTTGTCCTCTGTATTTATAGAACTGATTCTGCTTTTTGTTTATTCATTTATTTTATTTTTTTTAGATTCTACATATGAATGAAATCATATGTTTTTTTTTTGTCTCTCATTTTGACTTATTTCACCACTTAGAGTAATACCCTCTAGGTCCATCCATATTGTTGTAAATGACAAGATCTCATCCTTTTTATGGCTCTGTAATACTCCCTTTTGGGTATGTGTATATTTGAATACATATATATACATATATAAATATATATATATTCAATTACTCAAGGATATTTGGGGTGTTTCCTTTACTTTTATAAATATAGCTGCTATAAACAATCATGCATACGTTTTAAGGGAACATGAATTTTTATTTCATTGCAATAAATGCCATAAACATCACATTTAAAAATTAGAGAATTAATAAATGATTAATACTTTTGGAAATGGAAGCTTTGGAGTCTCTAAGGAACTCATTAGACATGAGAAATAGATAATGCAGTGTGTTTTTTTCTTAGATAAAATATATGTTCTTTCAAGACAAGTATGCCCACTCTCACGACTTCTATTTAACATAGTACTGTAAGTTCTAGGCACAGTAATCTGACAAGAACAAGAAGTAAAAGACATCTATACTGATAAGAAATTAAATTGTCACTATTTGTAGAGGACAGGATATCATACAGAGAAAACCTTGAAGATGACACCAAAAAGATAATAAATGAATTAAAGTTGCAGGATACAAAATTAATACCTCCAAATCAGTTGCATTTTTATACATTAAATAACACGAGGAAGAAAATAATTTCATATTCAGTTGCACCAAAAATAATACCCACGCATAAACTTAACCAAGGAGGAGAAAGATCTATACTCTGAAAACTATAAAGCATAGACAAAGAAATGGAAAGGAAACACAAATAAATAGAAAGACATTCCATGCCCACAGATCAAGGGAATACTTTCAAACTCTCCATTCTGCCCAAAGCAATTTACAGATTCAATGTAATTGCTATCTAAATACAGTTTTTGCGGAACTAAAATAATAATAAAATTTGTATGGAACCATGAAACACCTGAAATAAACAAAGCCATCTTGAGAAAGATGAACAAAGTTTGAGTTATCACAATCCCAGATTTCAAGATTTACTACAAAGCTATAATAATCAAAACTGTATGGTACTGGCACAAAAATAGATTAATGGAACAAAGAGCCCAGAAATGAACATACCACACTTAATATGGTCAATCTATGACAAAAAAGAAAAACATATACAATGGAGAAAAGATAGTCTCTTCAATAAATGGTGCTAGGAAAACTGGATAGCTACATGCTAACAAATGAAAAATGGACCACTTTCTTGCATACACAAAATACATATACAAAATCTTTCACACACACAAAAAAAGTTCAAAATGGATTAAAGATCAGGGTGCCTGTGTAGCTCAGCCATTTGTGTCCAACGCTTGGTTTTGGCTCAAGTCGTGTACTCATAGGTTATGGGATTGAGCCCCATGTCAGGCTCTGTGCTCAGCACAGAGTCTGCTTGCAATCCTCTCTCTCTACCTCTGCTCCTCCCCCCGCTCATGTTTTCTCTTTCTTCTTTCAAAAAAAAAAAATATATATATATGTAAGTAATTAAAACATTAAAAAATTTAGTTAAGATCTAAATGTGAAATCTCTAACCATAAAACTCCTAGAAGAAAACATAGGCAGTAATTCCTCTGACACTGCCAATAAAAATATTTTTCTATATATCTTCTAAGACAAGGGAAACAAAAGCAAAAATAAACTATTGAGACTACACCAAAATAAAAAGCTTTGCACAACAAAGAAAACCATCGACAAAAGGAGAATAAATGGATGGTTGGCAGGTGGGGAGGGGAGTGGGGTAATAGGCAAAATTAATGCAGGGAGTGGGTGATACGGACTTCTAGTTATGGACTGAATAAGTCATAGGAATAAAAGTTACAGTATAGGGAACATAGCCAATAGTACTGTAATAGCATTGTGTGGTGACAGATGGTAGCTACACTTGTGGTGAGCATAGCATAATGTATACAGAAGTTGAATTACAACGTTGTACACCTCAAACTAATATAGTGTGTCAAATATGCTCCAACAAGAAAATTTAAAAAATTAAAAATGCTAAAAGCTCATTCTTTCATTCTTTTTTTTCAATATGCAAGTAATTTACTTACATTATCAAAGATTACCAAGGCAAAGCTACCTACACCATGATTATTAGTCCAGTATTTGGTAGTAAAATATGTTCAACATTTGAACATCAAGTTAATTATGTTGATACTTGAATAGGACACCAAAGCCCTACACAATTATTTCTTCCTCTCTTTCTCTCTCTCTCTCTCTCCTTCTCCCTCTGTATACATATATATAAAATAAAATCAATCTTATGGTTCTTCTTGCTGAAACTTGAAGATTTTTTGGTAATCAACATTAAGTGAATGTATTTCATACAGCATAAAGAATACAATTTGTTATCCAATAACTACTACACAATGAACATTTGAGCTTATCATCTTCATTTCTATTTAGACACATTGTGATTGTGGCTATTTGATGCACATGAACACAATCAGACTGAGAAGTAGAGTTAACCTACTAATTACTTGCTATGTGTTATAAAGAACATAATATTTTCCTTAATATCTTATTGAACAATTGAATTGTCTCATACTTGCAAACAACCAGGGAGTTACTATCGATCTTGACATTTTTTAAGATGCATGTCAGTCAAGTGAGATCCTGTATACAACTTTTTTTTTCATGAGAAATGTCTGTGATAATGTTCTAAATTATGCACAATATTTGCCTTGCAATTCACTGAAAAGAATGACACCGTTCAGTGTATGTCTCTTTACTTCACTACACTTTTATTTTTGTTTTCTATTCCTGGTTAACCAATATGAAAAAAGTTATATGCTTTTCTTTCAATTTTGGAAGGTAATGTATGCCTTAGATTTCATAATGTAATAATTTTTGGCTCTCCTTTATTCAGTTTCTCCTTTTCTGCCCTCAACTGTACAAGACCCTCATTCTACAAAATTATTAAAGGTTGTTACCATTCCCTCCCTTTTAATCACCAAATTTCTCACATGTGTGGTCCACAACCTTATGGTACATTTTCTTTCCATCTAACCTTTTCTTCAACTCTCTCAAATGCATTTCCATATCATTGTCCAGGCTAAAATAATGATCCCAAATTTGGTAACTGTAGCCTCCTTATTCCAAAATCATCATCCTCATCGTCATGCTCCCTGACATCACTGTCAACCATGGCTACCAATTCCATCTGAGAATTGTTTCTTCCTCAACAGTCTGTAAAAGTTTGTTGTTTTACTTCTTAAACATTAAAGTGGCACTATATTTTCTCCATCTATAGATTTCTAATTTCCTCTTTTCTCTAAAACATAAAAGAGCTAATGTAATTAAATTGTCATTCAAGAGAAAGGTTTGGGTTGTGTTCTACGACCATAGAATAGGTGTCTTATGAAGAACAAAGCACCAAAAGGGACAGAAAGGACACATTCATTAAAATACATCATACTTTAATGAATTCTTAAAACATACCCTGAGAGAAGGGAAGTGTCCATTCACAGCACCAAGTAAGTCTTTATAGACTCTATGAATAAAAATTTCATTAGACAAAAAGTGGAATTTGAGGACAGATAAGCTCAAGTAGGCAAGTGTGTTATGTTTCATCCCTCCTAGAAAAAGTTAACTGCATATGTAGCAGTCTTAAAAGCTTTCAACACACTTTATTCTGAGTATGTGATACAGATTTATCTTGACCTAAACTCTCCTATTTAAGGACAAATTTGGGGATGCCTGGGTGGTTCAGTGTTTGAGCGTCTGCCTTCAGCTCAGGGTGTGATCTTGGAGTCCTGGGATCGAGTCCTATATCGGGTTCCTTGCATGGAGCCTGCTTCTCCTGCTGCCTATGTCTCTGCCTCTCTCTCTTTGTATCTCATGGATAAATAAAATCTTAAAATAAAATAAAAACAAATTGTAAGGCAATGTTTTGTTACTCTTCTGGGTCACAGTATCTTCCTTTGCAATGACATCCTCAATATACCTTAAGAAACTAAATTCAGATGTCAGGAATGTACTCCCCCACCCTCACCCCTGCCAAAAAGAAAGTAATAATAATAAAGCATTTTTACTAGGAAACCAAAAAATAAAAAACCCTTTTTTCTTCCCCTAGAATGATCCAGAGCCATTTCCATTATTTTGAAAACTAAAGCCATCAAAATGAGATATTATCCTGTGCAAAGGAGAAAAACACAACCTTGGATATATATGATGTTCACTTTTATCTAATATAGTTAGTATAAATCTTTGCAGCTGTAATCCTCAAGAAATGAAATTAAAATGATGAATATAAACTATCGAAGCCCCTCATATGACAATGACCCCGTTTGGCCTTGCATTTCTCTCCCTACCCCCACCTCACTTTTACATATCCCCGAACATAATAAGCCTGCCACCACTAATGTTATAAAGTAGTAATTGTTCCTAATTGGTAGGGAGGCGACAGACCATTCTGGTAATGTTGTGAAACTGTAAGAAAGGAGGAGTGAGAACATTCACAGGCCCAGCAGTAATTATCCACTAATTTGGCCTGTTTGTGTGGGGACAGCTCATTATAGCCCTTAAGAAACCTCAGAATAAAGAGGGAAAGTAGGTAGGAGGCAAGGTTAAATAATTAGTGTTCAGCAGATTTTTTTTAAAGATTCAAAGAATAGGATTAAGGGCGGGAAATGTGACCAGAGTAACAATTAAGAAATGGTAGAGCATTCTGAACTAAGCGAGTTTTATGTTTTTGTGGGAGTAGAGGGTATATAAGAATCCTATATTATGGCATAAAAAATGACATGTCACTTTTATTACACTCTTTCAATTATGACCCTGATCATCCCCTTACATTTTATGGTGCCAATGTCATGCTTTACAAGAGATTTATTCTCATGAGTCCTAAAAAAGATTTTCATAGTTTTCATAAAATAATGTGTAAGAAAGTTTTCATATCATTTTATGTTTCACATCCGTAGACATATTTTGGGGGTTAAAAACATTTGTGTGTGCACACATGCAGGTAGCATAGTACAGACTGTGCAAAGAAATTGTTATTCAACTATCACTTTGTTAGTAAACCAGACTCTCCAGATTTCTTACCTGCATATAGCTAGTACTTCTATTTCATGAGTAAACTGCTTACTTTTGGATATATATGAAAACACACACATGTGCGCACACACACACATTTGGTAAAAAACTGATTTATATAGAATTGTCAGAGATTTTATAAGGGCATTATTTTTAAGTCTTCTTAAAATTATTTTTTCTAACAATTTATGTGATTACAGTTAAAGCTTTTTCTTCACCTACTAGAAAGTGGGATGCAATAGATCAACGATTTTAAGTTAAATAAGCTCTATAAGTGGAGTATCCCAGAAAAGATGCATGTATATCTTAAATATATATGCACTGTATATTTTATGTATACTCATCAAAGGACTTAGAGAAAAATTCTAGGATATTATACATTCCATCCCTTTGCTAAGGGTGAGAATATAAGTACCTGTGATATAAAAACAGAAACATGTGACCGATCCAACAGATTTAAGCTAAGATATGGTATTAATGTTAGCAAAGCTCATATATTTTATCTTCATATTCATTAGATAATTTGTCCTATAGTAACTCAAAATAAACTTTCCTAAAAACCTAGAGCTGGGTTGGAAAAAATCCTGCTATTCATAAGGAGAATCATGGGGTGTCAAAATAAAAATATAAAATTATCACTGTCTGAAAAAAAAACCTTAGAGCATAAGCCACCAGCTCTATTAATGATTAAGCACCGTCTTCATTTATGAATAAAGTAACTTCAGTGTATGAATGACTACATTCATAAATGAAACTCATATAATAATACATTGAAAAAAATTACTTCCGTACCATCTTTCAAACCTTTTTTTTTTTTTTTTTTTGTATTCCATTGGGCTGGTGGTTTTCCAAATTATTCTTTTCCAGATCACATTGAATACTACCCCAGTAACTCCACGCTATTTTTTGTTTGCCCTTCTACTTTTCTTCAGTATATATCTTCCCTATAAGAAACAAGACTGTTTTTCTCCCTAGCTTATTAAGACACTGTGATAAGAAAGTAAAGGAGCCAGAAATATTCCATTTCCCACTTCCTAATGAATACTCACTGCTGTTAAGCCCCAATTTCTATGGATACCACAGATAATACTCAAACGTGATGTCTGAACAACAACACAACCAAGAAGATTTGAATGTCTTAGGTACTCAAGTTTGATGATACTATTTCTTTTGAAATTAAATGCGTACACAGATTATGCTTTAACTGATTCACTGAATTATTACTGACTTTTTATTCCTAATAGAATAAGTCCCCTTCCATATTTTAATAGTGCTCCTGAATACGGCCAGTATAGCTAATGTATTTTGCAACTCTAACTTAGTATATTATAGATGGTTACTGCAGAACAGACACTTATGTTTACCAAGTATTTTGTGTAGTTCCTTGTATTTTCCAGCCTCCTTTGCAATTAGGATGAGATCATGTGACTAGTTCTGACTACCAGACTTAAAGTGAGTTTTAAGTGGAATGTCCAAAGAAGTTAAGAAATTATTTGTGTGATAAACCCTCTAATGTCCCCTTTTTGAGGACTTTGACAATACATGGGACATATGGTAGCATGAAAATATAGAGCAACCTAAATTCCCAAGTTACCACTTTGAGTACAGTTATCCTGGAGGTTTATCAGTATGAATGGACTTTGCATAGTAAAAAAAAATGACCTTTCTTTAGTAACCGAGATTTGATGTATATGCATTTGTTATCACTGAAAAATCTACCTAACACAATTATTATATTCTAAAGTGTTTTTTTGATTTTTTGTTTTGTGATGGACGAGAGTATCTAGGTGACTAAAACATGCACAAAAACTGATGGCTTATTTTGCAATCTCAAGGGACTAAGAGACATAATTGTAGTTCATAGCTGTTTATGCAATCACATTTGGAAAGGCAAGATCCTAGAAAGAGAAAACAAAATTTAAAGGGGTAGCAGCAAGATTAACAGCTAGCTGATTCCTCAATAGAAATGATGGGGGCCATAAAACAAAGGAATGCCATATTTAAAGTACTAAGAGAAAATAGGAGCCAACCTAGAATTCTATACCTAGTGAAACTATCCTGTACACATGGAAGCAAAGATATTTACAAACAAACAAAATTTGAAATAATTTATCACCAGAAAACCCACACTAGAAGAAATACTAAGTGGAAATCTCTAAGCAGAAGGAAATTAATTCTTGAAAACATGAAAATGCAGGCAAGAATAAAAAGCAAAGTAGAAAGTAAATATATGGGTAAATATATGGCTATTGAATATGCAAAATAATTATTTTATTATTATGTTGTATCTGAACTATATGGAGAATTAAAATTCATGATAATAGCATGAATATTAAAATGGTAGTATATACCGTTAATGTGCTCTAATTTTATTATATTTTCTGATATAGAGTTGGGTAAATGAAAAATAGTAATATAGATATAAAACCAAACCTATAAGGAATTACATTAAATGTAAATAGGCTAAATATTCCAATTAAAAGACAAAAATATTCAGACTGAATTAAGATAGCAATTTTAATTATATGTTGTTAAATGCTTCTACCCTAAATATAAAGGCAAAGAAGCATTGAAATAAAAATGTAGGGGGAAAAAACACAAAAGAAAACTGTTGCTAATATACTGATGTCAGAAAAAGTCCATTGAACACAAGGAGTATCGCCAGATTTAAAGAGTATAATTTCATAATGATTAAAAGATCAATTCACCAGACAGACTGGATAGAATCATGTTAAATGTATATGTACTTAATAACAAAACAAAAAATCACATAGAGCAAAAAGTGTTCAAGCTAAGGAGTAATAGATTAATCCATAATCAAAGTAGAAGATTTTTATACTTGTCTCAATGTCTGATGGGAAACAAAAAATTTCCAATAGGCATAAAGACATGAGCAACATAATAAACAAATCTGAACTGACATTTACAGAACAATGCACACAATAGTAGAACATATATTTTCATTCTTCCAAAAGTCACTTAACACAAGACTTTAAAGCAAATCTCATCAAAATTCAAAGGCAATTAGTTAGATGTGCTCTCTTCCTTTAGGGAAATTAAGGTAAAAATAAATGGCAGATGATTAGAAATGGCTGATATATTTGGAAATATGCTCCATGCCATATGTTTAGAAAAAATATAATTTAAATATTCTGATATTAATTACGGTAAAATGAGGTAATATATTTGTAGGATACAGCTAATTCTGGGCCTAAATAAAAATCTATAATCTTTAGAAGTTTATAAAAGAAAAACAAGGAAAAAAAATAGTTTGAAAAGCATTTGTGATACAGGTCACACATTAGATTAGGAAAAGAACAGAAAAATAGATTAAAAAGTTAATAAAGGGATCCCTGGGTGGCACAGCGGTTTAGCGCCTGCCTTTGGCCCAGGGCGCGATCCTGGAGACCCGGGATCGAATCCCACGTTGGGCTCCCGGTGCATGGAGCCTGCTTCTCCCTCTGCCTGTGTCTCTGCCTCTCTCGCTCTCTCTGTGTGACTATCATAAATAAATAAATAAAAATTAAAAAAATAAAATAAAATAAATAAAAAGTTAATAAAATAAGAGAAAAAATGGGGCTTCTGGGTGGCTCAGTTCATTGATTTTGGCTTAGGTCGTGATCTTGGGGGGGTAAGGAGATCAAACCCTGCCTTTGGCTCTGTACTCAGTGAGGAGTCTGCTTGAGAGTCTCTCTTTCTGCCCCTTCCCCCACTTGTGCTCACACTCACTCTAAATAAAATCTTTTAAAAATAAAGATAAAAAATAAAAATAAGAGAAAATATGAATAATACATATAGTAAATATATATGAGAGGGAATCAACAAAGCCAAAAGTTGATTTTTGAAAAGACTAATAAAATGATAACCCATGACACAAATGTTCAAGGAGAGGTGAAGATCACAATTTACCATAGCAGGAATGAAAAGGAGGAATATTTTATATTCTATAGTAACTGAAAAGCAAACAAGATAATACTGTGAATTTTTTATACCAGTATACCTGGAAAATAAAAGTGGATAAATTTCTCAAAAAAATCTAAAAAAAGTGACAAGAAATGGAAAATCTGAACAGAAGAAAATCAACTGAACTAGAACATTCCCACATATAAAGCTGTGAAAGACAAGATATTCTTCATCAGTAAAATGCATAAATTACGGCGCGTGGCAATAATGGAAGAACTGTTGCGATGCACAATACAAATGAAATAAGAGTAATGTTTACTGAAAGCAACTAAAATACATTTTGTGTAACTCAATTTATACAGTTCAAAAGTAGAAAGCACATCTATGGCTGAAAAGTCAAAGATATTTTTTTCTGGAAAGGTAGTAAAAGGCAGAGGGCATCAAGGGCCTTTGTGGAATGCTGGTAAAGATTTATTTCTTGATCTTTGTGTTCATTACACTGGTGTATTCACACCATGAAAATTCATCAATTTTTTAATTCATAATTTGTTCATTTTTCTGAATAAATCTGTGGTTCTCAACTAGTAACCCTTCACTCCTAGGAGACCTTCTACAATGTCTGGAGATATTTTGGTTGTCACAACTTGACAGGAGTGCTACTGGCATCTAGTGGGCAGAGGCCAGAGATGCTGCTAAATACTCTACAATGCAGAAGGTTCCCTAAATATAAATTTCTGGTTCAAAATATCAATGGTGCTAAGACTGGGAAATCCTGGTAAATAAATTCAATTAAAATAAAAATTTTAAAAAGAGAGATAACTACACAGACATAGCCTTTACTCCGTGTGGGAGTTTAAATATATTAAAAAATTCCATCAAAGGTACAATATATAGGATATGTAGCAAATTAATTAAAATTTACATAATGTAAATAAAATAAAATAAAATAAAATTTACATAATGTGAGCACATATATTTAGATTTAAAGGAGACTAATCATAAATCAGAATTTAATTCCAAGTCTAACATTATGTATTCATTTGTAAAGACTATAGGCAAGTTGTAATTAAAATTATATATGCCATAACACCAAAATTTAAAGAAAGTAAAAGGAAACAAAGTGTCCCAAAGCCTATAAATGTAACACAGAAGTGAGCATTGATTCTTTTTTTTTTATTTTTTAGCATTGATTCTAAGTCTAGATTTCCTCTAAGCTAAGTCAAAAAGGGAAAAGATGGAATATGTAATTTTAATTGTCTGACAAAAGGAAATGCACTAGTTCATCATGAGGGAAAACAAAAACAAAACACACATTATTAACACTGAATTTTGAATTTTGAAGGGAATTTGCAAGGTGGAGAATTTAGAGACACCACTGATCAACAAAATAAATACATAATAAGAGTTTTGAAGAAACTGCAGAAAATTTAAAAAATACCACCATATCTATTTACAGTCAAATCTCAGTTTAGTATCAAGGCCATTGCATAACATATACTTGAGTGTAGCCCTTTCTTCAAGGCAGTTGGGAAGTGATATAGCTAGAGTGTCTATGGGAATTTAGTACAGGGACATAGGACCCAAATCTCCACACCAGGAAAAGGCAAACTAAATAGTCCCACATTTCTCCCATGGGCCAAACCTGGTTTCACCACCTATTTTTGTAAATAAATCTTTATTGGAACACAGTTATAACCATTCATTTACCTATGGTCTGTCCCTTTCTTCATGCTGCAATACATGAATGAATGGTTGCAACAGACAATGTATGTCCCAAACATCTAAACTGTTTACTACGAAGCCCTTTCAGAAAAAAATTGCTGACCCCTACAGAGGAAAGAATTCAATACTTTGTCCATTGTGCAAGTATCAAAATGGTTGAAAATATTTTTGGCAAAAGCAGTATAGCAGATAGTTTAAATTATCTACTAAGCCTTGGAGTAGAAATATTTTGTGTTATCAGAGAACACAGTAACAACTTGAGAAAACTGGATAGGCTTCCATGTATTTTCTTCCAAGCAGATGATTTAACCACCTTAATATAAAAATATATTTAGTCTCATGTAGCTTTTAATATTGCAAAAGTGGGTAACTCCTTGGATAAACCACTTTACCGTAAATCTCTTAATTTAAGAAAAAGGAAGATTGAAGTAAGTCAGTGCTGTGATAGGCAAAATTCTAAAGATGTTCCCCCCAAGACTTCTATCTGTTGGTTATTCAATCAAATATTAATCTATGTACTGCTGCGAAGGGACTTTAAGGTCATCTGAGTGATTCCAGATTCATGTAGACTTGGTATAATCACATGAATCCTTAAATATAAGGGGAAAAAAAAGCAGAGAAGACCTTAGGTTAACTGTGATAGAAGAGAGATGAGGCAGGAGAGGTCAGAGAGATTTGAAATGTGAGTATTACATTCCCATTCTTGGCTTTGAAGATGGAGGAAGATGACCAGATAAATGACATAATTATTTTTATTCATTAACTTCTGTATCTCTATAAAGTTTTTTAAAAAATGTTTGGCTGCAAACCCTTTAATTGCTTCTTCATATGAAAATGATTTTATAAAGTTTTCTACAGAGATATGAAGAGATAATTCACTACTTTCCTTACAATGTTTAGTAGATTGCTTTTTATTACTCTTCTTATTAACAGGCTAGGGATGCTTATTTCAGTTTCAAAGCTTAGTAGTGATAATGTTATACACCTTTTTTACTTTTAAAAGATTTTATTTACTTATTCATGAGAGATACAAAGAGAGAGGCAGAGTCACGGGCAGAGGGAGAAGGCGGCTCCTCCAGGGGAGCCCAATATGCCACTCAATCCCAGACTCCAGGACCAGACCCTGAGCTGAAGGCAGAGGCTCAACCACGGAGACACCCAAGCGTTCCTATATACCTTTTTAGAACTGCTTTTCATTGTAGAAAAACTTCATCAACCTTTTCTATATAAGTTATATAATTTGAAATTTTTTTTCTGGAGATCAAATTCTCACCCTATGTATGTGATACATAAATTTTTTTTTTTAATTTGATTTTATTTTTTTAAATAAATTTATTTTTTATTGGTGTTCAATTTACTAACATACAGAATAACACCCAGTGCCCGTCACCCATTCACTCCCACCCCCCGCCCTCCTCCCCTTCCACCACCCCTAGTTCGTTTCCCAGAGTTAGCAGTCTTTACGTTCTGTCTCCCTTTCTGATATTTCCCACACATTTCTTCTCCCTTCCCTTATATTCCCTTTCACTATTATTTATATTCCCCAAATGAATGAGAACATATAATGTTTGTCCTTCTCCGACTGACTTACTTCACTCAGCATAATACCCTCCAGTTCCATCCACGTTGAAGCAAATGGTGGGTATTTCTCGTTTCTAATAGCTGAGTAATATTCCATTGTATACATAAACCACATCTTCTTTATCCATCATCTTTCGATGGACACCGAGGCTCCTTCCACAGTTTGGCTATTGTGGACATTGCTGCTAGAAACATCGGGGTGCAGGTGTCCCGGCGTTTCATTGCATCTGTATCTTTGGGGTAAATCCCCAATAGTGCAATTGCTGGGTCGTAGGGCAGATCTATTTTTAACTCTTTGAGGAACCTCCACACAGTTTTCCAGAGTAGGGGAACCCGGGCTGGCTCAGCGGTTTAGCGCCGGCCCTCGTTTTTCTATGAGGGATTTCTGAAACAATGGTGGGCTGTGAAATACCCAGTCCCAGAACAAGTGAGTGTGATGTCGCCTTTTTCTTCTCACCACCACCATGGTCAACTTTCAAAACAATACAGCATTTCCCATGGAGGTGAGTGCCACTCACACCAAACCCTGACCCCTGTACCTGTCAAGTGCATATTTACCAAAGCAGGACTAACTCTGAGCCAGCTTTTTGTCTCTTCCTACCCACGTATTTATTATGCTGGGCCTTTAAACTATATTCCTATTAGCATAAAATCTCTGGATCCTAAGCCTTTGGTTCATAATATTGGAACAATCAGAAATAACTATGCACAGAAGAGATTAGAAACCACTTAAATATTTCCATTGAGCCAAAAAATCGATGTATCCAAACTCAACTTTTCCCTAGCAAAAAATTCCAGGGCAGCCCCGGTGGCTCAGCGGTTTAGTGTCGCCTTCAGCCCAGGGCCTGATCCTGGAGACCTGGGATCGAGTTCCATGTCAGGCTCCCAGCCTGCTTCTCCCTCTGCCCCCCACCTCTCTATAAATAAATAAATAAACAAACAAACAAACAAACAAACTTTTTTTTTTTTTTTTTACAGACTTTTAAAAAAATTTCCAAAAGCCCATCCTGAGATGCCAGGTGTTATTGAGGAAAAGTAGCAGGGAAAGAAGACAGAAGTCTTAACTGAATGTAGTTAAATTGCCCTATTTTTCCAAATTTTACAAAATTGCATGAACAAATAACCATGTTATTGGGTCGTGGGTTCCTCCCACGACCTTGGAAGGTCAGTTCAAATGAGGGTCCCTGAAGCTGAAATAAGCATCATTTGCTTCACAGTAAAACCACTTCTGACTACATTAGGTTAGAATGTAGTCATTTTTCTTTCAAAGATGTGTTGTCAGTTGATATATATGATGTGCTATTCTCCTTGTGTGGTGATTAAAATAAAGCTAAACCATTCTTCTGACCAGTGTTGGTGAAATGCCTGAGATTATCAGCACAGCCTGTGAACACATTGCCTTAATTTGGTACCCTTATTAAACTAGTTAATTGGTCAAGAATAGTGTATTTTAGTAGTGGGAGGAATTGCGGGGAGATTTTTCAAAATCACAAATTTTGTTAAAGGCATGAGTTGTAATAGGAAATACCCAATTACTTTTTAATATACCACAGTGATCCTATCATATCATTTCCTCTAACGAAATCTAACGTTATAACAAATCCAGCTTTTGGTATACTTTTTAGATAAATATTTTCCTTGCCCCTAAACTAAAAGATATGTCCCTTTGTTTAAATGGACAATACCACACACTCTCACCCGTCCATATTAACCATATAAATAGACTTTTAGAGTAATTTTTCTTAAGAATTCTTGAAACTATGTTAGATTTGACAGTAATGTGGTCAAGTGGAATGGAGCAGATTGTGTAGCTTCAACACTCTAGCTTCATTTTTCATTAAAAAAAAAAATGCTCCCTCTAATGTCAGCTTGAGGACAGAAGAAATAACAAAAGGCACTTATGGGATTGAGAATATGGTGCCTGAAGCCATGTGAATCTAGCAAATTTTCCCTTGGGATGATTCACATCTAAAAGTGAGAGTTTCCATGTTCCTGTGAAAAGTGGGTTTCAGTTTGTTTAAATTGAGGGAAATATAAAATAACTTTTACATTTTTTTCTCAAGTTTTCCTGTTAAAAATGTACTTCACACCCCAGAAATGTAATGTTTCTTTTCAGTACACCTCCTATATGTTTTAAAAGATGTGAATATACTCCATAAAAATAAAGAAAGAGAAGGAAAAAAGAAAGAAGAAAAAGAAAGAAAAATAGCTCTTTCACTTTAAACTAATTGAATAAACCTAGGTAGCCTTGAATGGATGTGATAGGAGGAAATGTATATATATCACATCCCAAATTTAGAGAATTTTCTCCCAAAGAATGATCAAGCAAACATAAAGAATAACATGAGACAGTATTTTGAAAACAGAAGCACTTGAGAAATATTTTCCATTTTTGAAATAGGATAACTATTTGCCAAATGTTTAAGTTGGGTGACTGCTACAATATTTAAATTTTTGTATGAAATTAGCAGTCTTTTGGCAAAAAAAATTACACAAGACAACTGCCAGATTAAAATACATACACTCAATCTGTCCTTTAACTCACCACTCATCCTCTCCTCCTGTTTTTTTCTTTTTCTTTCTTATTCCTTTAATCAGAGAAAAGAAGTGCCTTTTTTTTATAATCAGAAATGGAAATAAATTCTAAATGTGTGAAGACTGAACAAAGTGATTAATCACAGACCGTTTTGAGTTTATTACAAGCATTCTGCTATAATTTTTTAAATCCAGAAGAATATATTTCTTGTTTATAGAGAACCCAAAATAGCTGAGTAGGAGCATATGTTCATGCATCATCTTTTAAGTGTCCACATTATAAGAGTACTTTTGCTAATATCCCAATTAGTTATAACATTAGTTATAAGACCATTGGAAGAAATAATGATTATACATTAAATCTGATACTTTCTAAAAGAAGTATGAGGCCTTGAACAATTTGACCTTTTATATCTCAGGATTTTCCTGAAAAGCAATTCTTATGTACACACATAAAGAGATACATATGCACACATGTATTTTAAAGGAATTACAAATTGCTATTATAAATGCATTATATGTATTTTTAATCTGCTTTTTAATAATATATTCATCATTTCATCCTATCACTGGATATTCTTACATATATTATTTTTAATGTTTATTTTAGTTTTCATGTAGATATGCCATCATTTAATCAATGACTCCCTTGTTTAACTCTGGTTACTTGTGATGATTCCTCACTGCATAGCCACAGTGAATATATGTAAATGTATATGTAAATATTTATATTTAAACATTTCTGATTATTTTCTTGTATGGTTACTTAGCAACAATTTACCAGATAGAACCAAACAACATCCTAAAGTTTGTAATCTATGAGGATGCCACTTTCTCAGCACACTCACAAATATCAGGCATAATAATTATATTTTAATCTCTTATATAGTTGAAGTGTCTTAAATACATTTTAATTCTTTTCGATGAACTTCTTTCTATTGTTGACTCATTCTCTTTGCCAATGTTTCAACTGATGTTCTTGTCCCATTAAATTGACTTGTAAGAACAATTTTCATGTGGATTTTCTTTCTCCATATACTCTGCTTTTTCAGTATACGGACACATGTCGTTCTCCAATTCTGGAAAAAGATTCAGGATTCGTCACTTTTAATATGTCCATTAATCTCATTTCACCATTTTAACTATACTGATATAATTGAATTGTTATCCATTTTCCATATCCTAACATGCTTTTCATGTTACATGGATATATTACTGGCCATCATATTAAAGCTAAAAGATCGAGTTATTGATAATGTGTCTTTTTTCCTTAGTTTCAAATCTAAATGAGTTTGTAGAAGTCATAATATGATGAGGTAAGTGTGATGATCCATGGTACATGAAGGCAGTCTCAAATAGAAGGATTAGAAATTTCACATGTAGCAAAACTTGTGAATCATGTCAAGAAATTTTGAAAAGTCACTGATTTGTCCAATATAGACATTCTCAGAATTTTTGGTACGAAGAAGTCATTCATCACTCTTAATAAAGCAACATAGTTCATTTTTAAGAAAATGTCATATAACCTAGTTTGAATACTATAGTTTGTTAGCCATTCTTGAAGTAAAAACTATTTTCCATGAAAATAGTAGATACTATTGCAGCTCAATACTTCAATAACACAAGGTTGTTTTTTTTTTCCAGACAATTGTACTTTGTTTGTATGCAGCTAATTCCTTTATATATTTCCCATTTTGTCAAATGAGATATAAAATATCTATATTCAAGGGCTGATATGTGACAAAATTATTTTTTATTACTTAATCAGGGACATTTGTGAAGGAAATGGTCACTTCTTTTCCTGTGAATTTGCAATGATGAGGAAACAATACTGGAGTAGTTGCTGCTAGTGCTGTGATTTATACTGAAGCATCAGTAGTTTTATCTACCATTGTGTTTGCACTCTGTGCCCATGTCCTCAGCACAGGTGATAGGACAAAGCCTAAGATTCAAAGGGGTTATTCAACACTTTGACCATTTACTTTTTTGTTTTTTATCAATCATTTACATAAAAAATCATAACAGGATCCAGTCACATCTTGAAATTTATTCATTTGCAGGTATAGCTCTGCAAGTGAGATATTTATACAGAATCTTCCTGTTTACAGGTGAGTCTTTAATTCATCAAGTTGTTAACTCATTGGAAAGTGGCAATTCGGTGATTTCATTTACTATTCATCCAGTGAACATTCAGTAATGCCAATTATATAGGATATTTTTAGTCTTTTAGCTATCCTATAGCTCTATAAGCCAACATCATACAGTAACCTATTCTTTAAGATACCTCAGGAGTTAATTTCTAATTTGAAAAGCTCCAACAGCTGTTATGTTATCTACACTTAAAATATTAAATTGATTTAAGTTATAAATGGTTAATCTTAATATTACATCATATCATAACTGGTGTCATAATACTATGCAAAGGTATTCTGTTGCATGGGACACAATAAGTTGAAATATTGACATCTGTAATACCAAAATAAGTACAACTTTTGTCAAATTTTTATTTCTCATTTATAGTTTCACCAGTTTGTCATTCCTTCCTTCTCACAAGAAGGATAATTCTGATATTTAAATTTCTTTTTTTTTTTCAGCATCTTTAGTTAGTGCAGCTAGGTGTTGGTAAAGTGAGTCTTTTAACTCCCTTGTATTAAGTAAATGACCCTTCTGAAATATAACTCAAAAATACTACAATCAAAATTTTAAATATTTCAAAATTCTAAAATTAGTTTTTACATAACTTTAAAAATTTAGAGGAGAAAAAAATATTATCACTGCAAAACTAAACAGGAGGGGACTTCTTGTGTTTCCATGTGGGTGTACGATAAACTTCAAGATCTTAAAATTATGATTTTTGGGGTGATACAAAGATACAGGGATTAAAGGATGTATAACCAAGGATAACTAGTAAGATCAAAACACAAGAACAAAATTAATCTCTGACAATGCAAATATTTATACCTTAAGCTGACCATTTTAGAAACTTTTCGAAAACACAAGAATATACAAGGACAGACTCTCTGCCATCAGAACAGTGATACTGTATTCATCGTGTAGTGTCTGAAACACTCCACTACAGACTCATGAAAAAAGAAAAAAGAAAATCAATCATCTTAGTATTGTTGTAAGAATAATTTTGATCTTGTGCAACTATTACCTGAAAGGATCCCAGGAACCTAACTTTTCTTTTTAAATACTTAATTTTTAGAAACACCAGTGTAATAGAATAGTTAAATAGGAAATTGGTACTTTATTTATTCTGATCATCTCTTATCGTTTCAATTCACTATCACTCCATGCCTATTCTGTGTATTGCTTAGACAAATTAAAAAATTGCTACTGCAAGAGTGTTAAATACCTCTACATGTAGCTCAATGCAGGAACTAATTCAGAGATGCAAAATGAACTTTTAGGTACATAAAAAAGGACTAGAAATAGACTATTTGACTTTTTCAGTATGTTTTTACAGATTTATTTGAGAGAGCGTGGGCAGGCAAGTAAGCCAGCGGGGCAAGGAGTTGTTGCATTGAGGGGAGATGGTGGAGGTGGGGCAGAGGGAGAGCAAGAATCTTAAACAAATATCCCACAGAGGGCAGAGCCTGATGTGAGACTCCGTCTCACCACCAGAGACCACAACCAGAGCTGAAATCAAGAGTTGGTGGCTCAACCAACTGAGCCACTCAGGTGCTTCCCAGGAATTTTTAAAATATATAATTTAAAATAATTTGATACATACTTAAATGCGATTTAATGGTAGGTACGGATGACATTTTCGGCTCCAGAATGAATATTAATAGCCTTTAATTATGTAGTAAAAAATAATTCAGTGATATAAACTAGTACTCATTGTATACAAGAATGTTTTATAATGATTGCTGGAAAATATTTAAAAAGAAAAATCTGGAATTGGTTTGACAAAATTTCAAAGGGAAAAAAAGAGTGGACAAGAGACACTAGAATGAGAATGAAAATTATAAAAGAGGGATGCCTGGGTGGCTCAGTGCTTAAGCGTCTGCCTTTGGCTCAGGGTGATCTTGGATTCCCGGGATGGAGTCCCACTTTGGGCTCCTTGCATGGGGCCTACTTTTCCTCCCTCTGTCTATGTCTCTGCCTCTCTTTCGGTGTCTCTCATGAATAAATAAATAAAATATTTTAAAAAAGAAAATTATAATAAGAACAAAAGTGAAAAGAATGTTTAATAATTGTACATAAGTGATTATCTATGCAAATATTTTCCATAAGAAGGAATAGATAACTATAATGCCTGAAGTCATTTTTGTGTACTGTAGTCTACTATTGATGATATATTTAGTAACAAGGACAAAATGTAAGGAAAACTTATTATCAGGTCTAAACCTCAGTAGAAGTCCATTAGACCAAGGAGGAATCAATCCTAAAACAGAAAAAGAAAAAGAAAAAGAAAAAAAGAAAAAGAAAAAGAAAAAGAAAGAAAAAGAAAAAGAAAAAGAAAAAGAAAAAGAAAAAGAAAAAGAAAAAGAAAAAGAAAAAGAAAAAGAAAAAGAAAAAGAAAAAGAAAAAGAAAAGAAAAAAAACCAGTGTGCCAATCTTTCTTGAGAGAATCTTTGTCCTGTAAGTTGTGACTTTGTGACTTCAGGGCATCAGTGTTTTCTTCTTTCTGCCACAGTTGTGGACAGAGGCCTAATTGCTGAAATACCACTCTAACACACCACAGATCACACATGCAGATGCCTTCATAATTCAGAAAACAAACGAGGCCTTATCTTTTATTAGTTTAGACTCTTTCCACTGGGCTTATGGGGTTGGCAGCGTTTTAATAGCCATAGTTGTTTTGCCTATCATAAGGAGAAAATGAGCCTGAAATATGAAGCCCGAAAGAGAGTAGAGTGGTGACATGGAGAAACTGATAGAGCTCTAGTCTTTGTGACTTTATCGAATACCAGCCTCTATCTTCAACTTTCTCATTTATGAGCGTTTCTAATTTTTTACTTCATCTAAATTGGTTTTAGTTTCTTCCACTTGCAACAAAATAACCCAAACTAACTTAATAATTCATTTTATTTCCATGACAAACACCTCAACAGAGTTATAAGGCAATTTTAGTAGAAGATAATTTCCTTTTAAAGTTTGTATGTTTAATTGATGCACCTTTCCCTCATTTCCAATACCATTTTTAAATCCTTGAACGTGGCATCCCAAGCTATATTTCAGGCTATTACAATGTGGGTGGGGGATTTATACAAGGAATATGGCTATTTCAGCTAAGTTGTTTCATTAAATCCTGTAGGGAAAATGTGTTAAACATAAGGGGTGTGTGTGTGTGTGTGTGTGTGTGTGTGTGTATCCAAGAATAAATACTTTTCTCCTCCTTAGAGATAAATATCCCAAATACTAGGGTCCTAAATCTTATATGTTAGTCATAGAAGACAAATTTTTATGATTTTTTGACACATTTGTACTGCTAGACTTCACTTAAGCATATGAAGCACACATGTTACCCTGACAGCAAAGAAATGAAAATTATGCACTATATATATATTTTCAGTGGCATCTTTGTAGACCTTGCCAGTATGTGAACTGTTAGAACATGGCTGAATGTCAATTCTGTGCAGGAATTTTAAAGCAGGTTTATTATAGTGATGAATATATTTGGTCATAAATTTTACTATGCAGAAAAAGCAAACTTTCTCCAAACATGAAATTTTATAAATATGCATTAATTGTTCAACATAGCAAGGCTTTTGAATTCTGGACATTTTATTAATACTGATATGGCTTTTCAGTGGTTTTCTTCCTTAAGAAAGAATATAACATATTCTTCATTTTCACATTATGAGATTTAATATATAGTTTCAATAGTGACCTCTGCTTTCAGACTACCTTAAGAAAACAATTTAAAATAGCAGTGTATGCTTTTAAGTGATTTAAAATTTTCTTTAAATGAGTGAGTTCATCAATAAATGAGAATTTTAACCAATTTTAATAAATATTGATAATACCCTCACAGTTCTATTATTTCTTTCTAACCAATTGAGCAAAGGACACTGTTCTCATTTCGTTGTCAAGATTGACAACAAAAATCATAGCTAATATAGACAATTCTCAAATTTAAATTTGAACAGGCCAATTTTTGAGACTATTTAAATTTTTTTCACTTTAGTACTGATGTTCAATTAAATTCTTAGTAAATGAACTAATATTCATTATTTAAAGCAAAATATAAATAACTCAAAGGGAAAATTCACTTCACCAATATAGGATTTAGGTGAATATAATTTACTTACCTATCTATAAATGCAAACCAGACTTTGACATACCATTGTAAAGTGATATAATTCTGTGACTAGGAGCCTGAAACAGGTGTAGTATAATTAGGGCAATATTTGATTTTTAGTCATATGAATGAAGTTTAGTAGGATACAATTTGACAAGAAACAGGGCAGATAAATCCTTCCAGATAATTATTTAACTAAGTGTAGGCTGTGGCTTTTTGTCTTGGTCCCAAATAGCTGACCTACAATATAACATTCCAAGAAGTAGAAAAGAGTCACTGCCAACTAAAAATATAATGTGAGCCATATATATGTGCTTATGTATATGTCCATATGTATATGTATACCTACATAGCTTTATATATAGTGCTAAGTTTTCAATAGGCCACATTAAAAAATAACAAAGAAAATTAGTTTTCATAATATATCATTTCAATATGTAATCAGTATAAAAATTATGAATAAGAAATTTGTATTTTCTTTTTCCATGCAAAGTCTTGGAAATTTTTAAAGGTATTTATAGCATTTCTCAACTTAAACTGGCCCCTTATCAAGTATTTAGCCTTTGGCTAATGGTTACTGAATCAGACACACTTTCTATCTAAGATTGGAAGCAATGCAAACATGCTACTAACTCTCATCACTTCTAGGCAAAATCGTATTGGAAGCTAGCTAGTTCAATAGATAAGAAAAAAATAAATGCTTTAAAGATTGGGAAGAAAGAAATAAAATTGCTTTAATCACAGATGACATGATTATCTATGTAAAAAAAAAAAAAAAAAACTTACCAAATTCTCCATTCCCTCTCTCTCACATACATAAACACACACATACACACACACACATCTCCCCTGTAATGAGCATAGCAAGGTTGCAGGATACAAGATTAATATACAAAAGTAAATTGCTTTTGTGTACATAAGCAGTGAACAACTGGAATTGAAAATCAGTGATCTGTCTTTATCTTGGAGAATGAGTTTTTTCTTCATTTTTAAGCTTTGTAATGAAATGTCTCAGAATAGAGAGTTCAATATTCCAAGGTATGGGGCAGAAAGTTTAAATTTTCATATTGTTTTATTTTGTTCCATAAATGATTTAATTCTAGCTTTAAATATTAATTTGGCTCTCTTAATTTACCTGCATCAGATACTACTATATTATGTTGGATCATCTTTGCTCTTTGCTGTCTTACGTATCTATTGCTTTCTTATGAATTTGTTTTTTATGATTATTACTATTTTCTTATTTTTCTCCGTGGATCTGTTACTGTACTTGTATTAATTTAGGTATTTACAACTATTATCTTCATTTCTGAGATCTATTTGGAAATATTTCTTACTTTAGATCTGTCAGTTCCATTTCATATCTTATTTATGTTTTTTTTTTTAGTTTTCAGGTTTTTAAGTTTCTGATACACATTGTTATTTCACTTCTTAAATTTTTAAAAAATTTCAACCTTAGGTTTTCTGTTAGGTTTTTATTATGCCTCAGGACCTGACTTAATTGATATACTTTAACCTAAGAGTTTTTATTATTTTTACTTCTCAGAGTATCTTTATATGAATGCTGGGTTTGATTTTCTTTCTCATGCTTGTTTTTGGATTCTCCTGTATCAGTAATTGCAGGACACTTCTGAAAGAGCAGAGGTGGTTTTTCTGATGTCTAAATTCAAGGCCTTCCCCCTCTGCTACAAAATAAAAGCTGCTATAAAGGACAGCTTTTTTGTTTAAAATATAGGACACTTCTTTCTTTTGTGTTACATCTTCTAATTCTTTGCTTCCCTCTTGTCTCAGTAGGGTCATCTTCATTTGCTCCCTTCTTTCTTTTTACCAGCCAGGACACCCAAGGACACCTCTGACTTCAAAGGTATCTGTCTTTCACAGAGGCTTTGACTTCTCAAGATGGCCATCTCTGGTCCTATGCATTTTCCAAACCCTTTACTTATGACTTACCAGTTGCAACTGGTCTAACCTGCCATGTTTCCCACAAGAATGATGCCTTCTATGTCTAAAAGTGAACTGTAATTGGTAATGTCTGTGTTCTGTCACCAGATGACCCTCTTACACTCCTCTTTCATTTCCATTCAGTACCCAAGAACCCTATCTGGGTGGGATCTGGAGTTAATTTTTCTGGTTTGGGTATTTATATTCTCTATTAACCAATAAATTGAGTTTTACCATCCTCCAAAGTGGAAGATGTAGTTATTCTATTTCCTTTTTTCTTGAGGTCTTCTAATTTAGGAGAAAAATTCAAAAACATTAGCATCCAGAAGGCTACTGTATTCTCCTACATGAACCTGGAAACCTCTCCATATTTATTTATCATTCAAGAGTGCAATATGGACATCCCTCCAAATAAACATTTCTTGGCCTCATTAATTCCAGATAATATGTACACTATATTTTTATGGCACAAATATATTTCAATTTATTTACGATTCTTAGTCATTACAGTGAATTCACCCTGGTGTCTTCAAGAAAAACTTGATTTAAAAGATTAATATGTAGAGTAACTATACAACTAATATCAGTCTTAATTTTAAGGTTTTTGCCCTGGGAATAATGTATAATTGTTTTCACTCTCAGAAATGTCCTGGTTGATGACAAATTATATTATCACCTAGTTAATGGCTCAAGCAATCACTGTGGAGCTGGAGAAAAGTATTTGAGACTAAGGTTCTAGGAACACCACCCAAAACCATGCTGCAGAACTGGCTGGATGATAATGCTGCTGCTACTGGTCCTGTCACCACTGAGCTTCAAAGTTTAGGCCTTCTGCTTTACTCCAACAGCTACTGCCATCCATGACACTTCTGTTTTAGGAAGTGTATTGTGCATCTACTGACACTCCTGAAAAGTGGTCACTCCCAGGAATGAAGATGGCTCTTCAACCAAGGATTATTTGGTCATGCTTTTCAATTCTGAAGCGGGCTCTGGTGAATGCATCTTCCTCCCCAGTGTGTAAGTCAGACATTCTTTGCAGTTAGGATGCAGGCAGTTGTTCTGAATTCCCCCAGTCATCCCCCTCACAGAAATGCAGTAAGTTGGATATTCCTTTCATAGTTTGTTTCCTGGCTAGATTAGAAATGCCTCTCCTTAGTTAAACATGTAGCCTCCTAAGATGTTTTTTTTTTTCCTTTTCTAAGTTATTTATTTACTTATTAAAGAGCTATCCTTTTAAAAAAATTAATGTGCTTCTTTTAATTCCTTGGGGACCCACACATCACTATCTTTCCACTGATTGGACACCTGAAATTCATCAAATATATAGTATATCAAAGAGAAAAATTCAATATTCTTCTTTTTAAAAGATTTTAAATTGATTTATTCATGAGAGACACAAAGAGAGCAGCAGAGACATAAGCAGAGGGAGAAGCAGGTTCCCTGCAGGGAGACCGATGTGGGAATTCCATCCCAGGACTGCAGGATCACACCCTGAGCCGAAGGTAGACACTCAACTGCTGAGCCACCCAGGCATGCCAAATTCAACATTCTTAAATCCAGTATCATATTTCAAGAGTAGTTTATAAATTGAATGTGCCCAGACTGTAACCCCAATGATAAAGTGAATCTTTAAGGTATTGGATTCATAGAAGCGGGGCAACTATAATAGATGAGAAGACTTAAAAAATGTGATAATTCTTTACTAAGTTATAAAATGCTATCTTATGTGAGGGAGAAAAGACTGTCTCTATTAAAAGATAATAATTTTTGTACTGTGTACCTAGTCATCCTATGTCTGGGGACACCTGGGTAGCTCGGTTGAGTGTCCGACTCCTGATTTTTGCCCAGGTCATGATCTCGGTTGTGTATCAAGTCCCGTGCTGGGCTCCATGATCAGTAGGGAGTCTGCTTGAGATTCTCTCTCTCCCTTTGCCCCCTCCTCCCGTCTCTATTTCTCAATCTCTCTCTCAAATAAATATTTTTAAAGATTTTATTTATTTATTCATGATAGACAGAGAGAGAGAGAGAGAGAGAGAGGCAGAGACACAGGCAGAGGGAGAAGCAGTCTCCACGCAGGGAGCCTGATGCGGGACTCCATCCCGTGTCTCCAGAATCATGCCCTGGGCCAAAGGCAGGCACCAAACCACTGAGCCAACCAGGGATCCCACAAATATTTTTTAAAATAATATTTCTGTTTACAATACTAAAGCATTTCCATATATTTTTGCTGTTAACTGAATTCTTATATTGTTTTAGAGATTTTTCTTAATCTACAAAACCCACTTCTAAATCTAAGACTAGAAAATGCTTCTATGCAAGAGGTTTTAATTTTTAAAATAACAAGAAGAAAACTACTTAAGACACAGTATTTTATGCATTAACTGGACCTATAGTATTATCCAAGAGAACACATTTGTCAAATCACTGATAGGTCAAAGAACCAATAAAGTAGCAATTTTAGTTTTTGCATGACATTATGTCAGGTTATATACATGTAAAACTAAATAAACATAGCTCTGAATTTACCACAAACCTAACTGAGAATTAAAAAAAAAAACATTTGTCATGTAACAAAAGTGGTATATGATCATCATCAGTGATATATCCATACTCTCTCCTTAAAACTAAATAGTATAATGTTATATCAAAAAGGATGCTTCTGGGATGTACAGTGTAGGGAACTTTAGTTTTGTTTCCATCATACTTTTAAATTTTCTCAGTGAAGTTGAGCCTTTTCCTGACGCTGGAGGGAATCTCAGGCAGTCTCCACGACTTCTCTTGCAAAGCTTATGTAACTGAAGTCCTTAGAGTCACAGTTTAGTAATTGAATAAAAGTACAGGTCAGTGTTTAAAATTTCCAGTGTTCTGTAAAAATCAAACATC
Source organism: Canis aureus (assembly GCF_053574225.1). Taxonomy (NCBI): domain Eukaryota; kingdom Metazoa; phylum Chordata; class Mammalia; order Carnivora; family Canidae; genus Canis; species Canis aureus. Next base: position 17,031,576 of record NC_135612.1, on the reverse strand, counting down.
CATACTTTTTTTAAGTTGTGGCTTTCCCCTTCCCAACTCAGGGTGCTGTGGACTGTAATCGGGGAATATAAGAATGTTGGTTTAGGATCTTCTCTTTCTTTACTCAGGGCCCCCTGATCCTCCTTCCTCATTGAGCTCATCCCTCCAGGGTTGGAAGAGTGGTGGAGGAAAGAATAAAAATGAAGCAGAGCATGAAATTTCTTACTTGGCTGGCACTTTGGTGGTATTAGTCCAGTATTAGACCAGTATTAGTCCTTTCTTGACTTGGAAAAATTTTAAAGCAGACTCTTTCCTTCATGGCACAGGCTTTGGGTACAATAAAGTCCCTCTTTCATTGCTTTCATCTGAAGTTTCCTCCAACGGATAAATGTAACTCTGTTCTGTGGGTCACCTGAAGACCATAGTGTCAGAGAGTCTATCTTTCTTCCCCTGAGGTGCTCTTACTCCTCCTTGGAGGTTCTTTTAGATAGCATTCAAGAATGATGGTCTTATTATGGAGGGCAAAGCCACTCACTTTTCCATGGTTCCCAGAAGTTCTTATGATGCAGTTACTTCTCAAAAGACCGTTTTTTACTCCGCTCCAACAGTTTGAATTACCTAATGTCTAACCAGTTTGGTTCCTCAATCATCCTCAAACTACCGAGGTGAGTTGAGACTCCTTGCACAGTTCTCTCTAAAGAAACCTTCTTTTTGATATTTTGGTGATCTCCATTATGTATGTTTTAACATTCTTGAAATAGCTGAGAGGCTTACATATTTTCTACTGATTCTGGAACTCTTCCTTTGAATTATCTGCATTTTGGACTATCACTTCACTTCGGAATGTACTTCATCTGCAAATTCCATTTTAGTCTCAAGCTTCCATTATCATCCTGTGTCACAAGTGCTTTTATTTGAGAACTCTCTTTCCCTTCCCTCTATCACTTGTACTTTGTATAAGAAATGATAAGTTCATTAAAAATTATGGAAAAGTATCTGTACTCTCCACATTGGTATATTCATTTTTAAATATTCCTTTTGTGTCTTTTCTCAGATATATGTGTATTTTCATATTACTTGAATTGACAGGATATGTATTGACTAGTTTTCATTACTATTGTAAGAAAAACAACACGTTAATATTTTAATGACAAATGAGTTTTCTTTCAGAGTCTCCCCAGAACTTTAGAGGGAGTTAAATAAATATTATTTCTTCAACCAAAGGTTTGGGGAAAAGAGTTTTTGAACTTCTTTGCATATAATGTTGTTTGTATTTTACACTGATAGCATACTATAAAGTGATATGTATTTTTAGAAAGCCAATGGAGGGCAGCCCGGGTGGCTCAGCGGTTTGTCACTGCCTTCAGCCCAGGGCCTGATCCTGGGGACCCGGGATTGAGTCCCACGTCAGGCTCCCTGCATGGAGCCTGCTTCGTCCTCTGCCTGTGTCTCTCTCTTTCTCTGTGTGTCTGTGTTTCTCATGAATAAATAAATAAAATATTTTAAAAAAAGAGAAAAAAAAAGCCAATGGAATCAGTTAAAGCAGATGCTTTTTTTTTAATTTTTTTATTTTTTTTATTTTTTAACAGGACTAGTGTTCAGGGTACACATGAATACCCACACAACAACCCAGAATTATGCAGAACAATGGCAGTGTTTTGCCTTCTTGATTCTCATCACCCTCTGGCTTGCAACAAAAATTTAAGTATGGCAAAGTAAGGCAAAATTTTGACATCTTTCTTCTATTATTACCCACTTATACATGCATGCAACATGCATTTATTGAATGCCATTTTATACAAGTTTTAAGCTAGGAGCTATGGGAAATGCCAAAGCAAAACAAAATATGTACCTGCTTCATATCTCTTCATGGTAGAAGAGATATCAGAAATCATAGTAATAAGTACACAAATTATTATTTTAGAAGCTAGCATGGGTTACTTCTTCATAACCATAACTTCTATTACATCATTTAATTTTCCCAACAATCCTTCAAAGTAAGCATAAGTAACATAATTTCAAATGAGGACAGAGAATCTCAGAGAGGTTATGTCATTTGTATAAGACCAGACATAATAAATAATAGAAGTAGCTTTCAGACCCCAAAATGGCTCCAGAACTATCCATTATAGCACGTCTTATATACAAAGATTTATTCCTTTAAGAGAGATTCAGGAAAGTGTCACTAGTTTTCAGTAAAAAGGAACAGTATGATCTATAGGGACAATTGAAATATTTTGTAAGGATAAAGAAGGATGCATCATCAGATACTTCACAGGTAAATTATTTCTGTTAAGGAAAAGGGCAATTGAGTTTGAATTGTCCAATTGATTTTCTAGACTGATCCAATTTTCCTTGGTTTGGTCTATGTGTCTAAAGCCTGAGAGAAAAATGTTATGTATTCTATAACCCTAGCCAGTCCAGAGAGCTTCCCCCAATTTTAGAGAAGTCAAAAGTATCATTCTTATTATGGCACAGTGGTTCTCATGAGCCACAGTGGGAGGAATCCAGTGAACATTTCAATGACTTAACTTTTACTCTCATCAAGAGTATACAAGCCAGGGAGATGTAGGTTTTCTTTGGACAGTGAGCGGGTTTTTCAGACGGTTTTAAGCTGCTTGTTTATTAAAATTAATCATTTAAAAATTAATCATTATTGTAATTAATTCAAGCATGGGAAGGATATTTGTGGAGTCATTGTTACCAAGTAAGTGTTTTATTTTTGTAATAGAATCTTAGTAACTGCACCTCTGTCTCAGTTATAGTAGTATAAGAATGATCACCACTCTGTCAGCACTAGGACATTTCATCTTGATAGCTATATAGTCTACCTTCATTGATTTTGTTACTATTTTTATTATACATTATTTATCTGAAAATACTTGAGAGCACGCTTCGTTTGTTAAACAAACCTAGCCCTTAGGAGAAAAAAAACCCCTGATTTTTAACGCATTTTGGTTAAATGAATTATACAAATAACACTATTAATACTTTCATGGCAAAGTACTTTTCACGATTTTTTAGAATAGCCAATAGTAAATATAGTTAAACTGGTGAGAGCTATCTACATATACGCTAAGAATTATTAAAGTTTTTTTTTAATTCTACAGAAACCTTTTATTTTTAATGGCCTAATTAAGTGGAAAAAGTATTGAAACTTTAAAGTTAGGTAATTATTTTTTTAAATTGGCTGACATAGCCACCATAGAGTACATATAAACTTATGTATCACAGAGTAAAAATACTCTCAGATAAAAATGTCCCCATGGTGCTCATATTTGAAAGTACATGAATTAAATATGCCTCCCACATCTCTGGTGGTACATGGAATTTTTATGTCTTAACTAGGCTTTTGTATTTATTTTATATAAAAATACTAGTATGCCACTAAAATTTTTATTTTTCTGTAAATGTCATAGCATAAGATATATATATATATATATATATATATACATATATATATATAAACATAGCATTTCCTTTACTTAAAGTGTTCCAGTGTAATGTAATTTACCCCTCAATAGCCTCTAGAGCCTGTTGAATATAAAATCTCTACCTTCCTCTTCCTATGGACTCCATATTTACTTCATCTGTATGTTGTCCTTCTCTTTGGAATCTCAACTGCTTCTTTATGCCTGTTGCTTAAACACATATCCCTTCATTTTTCTAACACACTGAACTCTAATATATTTTTGTAAACCCACATCAGGCTCCTTGCAGGGAGCCTGCTTCTTCCTCTGCCTGTGTCTCTGCCTCTGTGTGTGTCTCTCATGAATAAATAAAATCTTAAAAAATAACATTGTATAGTTAGATATGATTAATTACACTTAGGAATGGCTAAAATGAATAGCTCAGGAAACAATAGATTTTGATGAGAATACAGGGAAAGGGGAACACTCTTACACTGTTGGTGGGAATGAAAGCTGGTGTACCGCTCTGGAAAACAGCATGGAATTTACTCAGAAAGTTAACAGTGGAACTACCCCATGACCCAGCAACTGTACTAGTAGGTATTTATCCAAAGGATACAAAAATGCTGATTCAAAGGGGCACATGCACCCCCAGGATTATAGCAGCACTATCAATAATAGCCAAATTATGGATGCCCAAATGTCCATCAACTGATGAATGGATAAAGAAGATGTGGTATGTATATGTATATATACATGCATACGTACAATGCATAATATGTGGTGATCCAAAAGAATGAAATCTTACCATATATAACAACGTGGATGGAACTAGAGTATATTATGCTAGGTGAAATACGTCATTCAGATAAAGACAAATACCATATGATTTCACTCATATGTGGAATTGCAGAAACAAAAAAAGATGAACATAGGGAAAGAGAAGGAAAAATAAAATAAGATAGGTGAACATTACTTACAGTATTCCAGAATTAATTTAAAAGTCCAAGCTCTGGAGTTAGATCCCCTAGCTCTAATAACTCCTAGCTGTGTATCACTGGGTAGGTTACTTAAACTCTTAATGCCTCAGTTTTCTAAACTATAGAATGGGAATAATAACAGCATCCATGGCATTGGATTGTTGTGAGCACTAAAGGGATAGTCCACATAAGCACTTCCCACGCTATCTAACACAAAGCAAGCACATGTAAAAGTTAGATTTTTTTCTGGTTTTCCATTCCTGTCACTATTACTAAATAATAGTTCTTATTATGTAATTTAACTTGCATGGCATCTCTTAAAAACCCCACAGGGCACAATATAGGGCCAGACACAGGATATAAAATGAGTAATGTATGGTCACTTTAGAAAGTAAAAAAGCACAGAGATAATTTATGAAAGGCAAAGTAAAAAAAAAAAAAAAAAAAAAAAAGAAGGAGGAAACACATAAAAAGATTTCAAACTATTCCATCTCAGTTTTATGATCAATTTTAAAGATACCAGGTATATTAGGTTCTAGAAAGAAACAAAATTTGAACTCTATCTCAAATTATAATAAATTTTACATTATTTTATTTATTCTCACTTTTGGCTTAAAATTTTCACATACCCATTTTCTATGTTTTCATTTAATACATTTTTCTCTTTGTAATTTGTGCGTGATATTATAGCTTACTCTTATTAACATGACTCCTATTAAGTTTCCAAATTAGTTAATTTAATATTTATTTTATGTATTTCCAATTAAGATGAGGCAATGTACTATAAATTATTAAAAATGTCTGAAGGGCTCATAATTTCCCGAGTAGGCATTTTTATTAAATCCATATTTCCAAAATTTTTGATAGAATATTTAATATACATTCAAAGAGAAACTTATTACTCTTCATAACACTGGTCACTATATAACACTGAGTATGTAGCCATTTTTTTATTTGTGCATTTATTGTTTCTTTTTCAGTAAATCATAAGTTTCATGAAGGCAGAGGTTTTCTATTTTTCTTATCTCTGTCAGTGCCTTGCACATAGTATACAGACATGTGGGTCACATTATGTGGCATTTCCCAATATGATTTGATCTTGGAATTTTTTCACCATTATTCATTTCACAGAACTAGTATTCCATGAAAGATACTTTGGAAAGCACCAGGTACTGTAGATCATCAGTTTGGTTCTCCAAGTCTACTCTTTATCCTTTCCTTCTGAAAATTTGCCCCAAATGTTGACCTGTAAAGACGAAATTGACAGGCTCTCTCTCCCTTGGCTTCTGGTTGGATTCAGTCATCAGAGATAGAGACAATCCAAAGGAAAGGATGAAAATGGATGAATGACAATATTTATTCCCAAGTCCCTCCTCTCAGGTCATTATGGGAGGGCTACATCTCTACTTGAAGGCCACAGCTGCCATGGAGTGACACTCTCCATAAAGCTACCCTCTCTGTGTAGAGGTAAGCTTCCTCATTCCCTTGTCTCATCAGGTGAATTTTGGTGAAGGCCTCCTAGGTCCGCAGCCCATTTTTCAAACCCCAGATCATTTCACTATCATTTGTTGGCTTTCCAAAATTCTGCATGCCACATATTATGTAGTCCCTTTTTAAAAATCTCTTCAATTGCTCAGTCTGAGTACACCATTTGTTTTTTCTAAGGCCCTGGCTGTTTCATGTTGAGCTAAAATCAATCCCATTATGTCCTTAGTCTTTCAAGTAGACGGATAAGGTTTATCCCAAAATTTCTTATCAGTCTATTGGGTAGGGAATTTAGATGGCTATGGCTGAGGGACATGGAGTCAGTATCCCTGTGAATAAAATATTAGGAACATCATGGACACTTACTTGATTTTTGTAGAGAGTCCACATGTTTCAGTGAATTTTCAGAAACAAATAGATAACTATGCTCCTGTGGTTATAGCTCCTGCTCTTTGGCATTTTGCAATGAAAATTAATACTTATGAAAATGGACATGAGCTTGTTGGTGGGATCCCTATGTTAGTGACATTTGGAGCTCTTCCATCACTTCACATCCCCCAAATAAGGCTGACATTAAGGTGGAAGGTAATTGTGTCCCATGAAACTAGTCAATCGAGCATCCGGACTATAGAGACCACAGAATCTAAACTAGGCTTCTTGTTTTAAAAATACAGAAAAAAAAATGTAGTTCCTTCTAAACTTTGTAATTTCCAGAGACATCT